>NW_027167820.1:0-120610 GCF_040954835.1 Lepisosteus oculatus
GTCTGAAAAAACGCGTTTATTTCGGGCTGAAAAACACGTTTTGAAAAGTGTACTGTTACTGCCCCATAACTTACATGGGGTTGACCAAACTTGCAGAAACATGTTTATTTCTGCTGAAAAACACGTTTTGACCCTTTCTGCACACTGGGGTTGAGAGCTGAGTGTGTGGGCTCTTCTGAGACTTGCTGCTACATGGGTATTCAACTTCTCCACTGTTGTCTGAAAAAACGCGTTTATTTCGGGCTGAAAAACACGTTTTGAAAAGTGTACTGTTACTGCCCCATAACTTACATGGGGTTGACCAAACTTGCAGAAACATGTTTATTTCTGCTGAAAAACATGTTTTGACCCTTTCAGCACACGGGGGTTGAGATCTGAGTGTGTGGGCTCTTCTGAGCCTTGCTGCTACATGGGTATTCAGTTGTCTGAAAAAACGCGTTTATTTCGGGCTGAAAAACACGTTTTGAAAAGTGTACTGTTACTGCCCCATAACTTACATGGGGTTGACCAAACTTGCAGAAACATGTTTATTTCTGCTGAAAAACATGTTTTGACACTTTCAGCACACTGGGGTTAAGATCTGAGTGTGTGGGCTCTTCTGAGCCTTGCTGCTACATGGGTATTCAGTTGTCTGAAAAAACGCGTTTATTTCGGGCTGAAAAACACGTTTTGAAAAGTGTACTGTTACTGCCCCATAACTTACATGGGGTTGACCAAACTTGCAGAAACATGTTTATTTCTGCTGAAAATCATGTTTTGACACTTTCAGCACACTGGGGTTAAGATCTGAGTGTGTGGGCTCTTCTGAGCCTTGCTGCTACATGGGTATTCAGTTGTCTGAAAAAACGCGTTTATTTCGGGCTGAAAAACACGTTTTGAAAAGTGTACTGTTACTGCCCCATAACTTACATGGGGTTGACCAAACTTGCAGAAACATGTTTATTTCTGCTGAAAAACATGTTTTGACACTTTCAGCACACTGGGGTTAAGATCTGAGTGTGTGGGCTCTTCTGAGCCTTGCTGCTACATGGGTATTCAGTTGTTTGAAAAAACGCGTTTATTTCGGGCTGAAGAAAAAGTGTACTGTTACTGCCCCATAACTTACATGGGGTTGACCAAACTTGCAGAAACATGTTTATTTCTGCTGAAAAACATGTTTTTGACACTTTCAGCACACTGGGGTTAAGATCTGAGTGTGTGGGCTCTTCTGAGCCTTGTTGCTACATGGGGATTCAGTTGTCTGAAAAAACGCGTTTATTTCGGGCTGAAAAACACGTTTTGCAGAGTGTACTGTTACTGCCCCATAACTTACATGGGGTTGACCAAACTTGCAGAAACATGTTTATTTCTGCTGAAAAACACGTTTTGACCCTTTCTGCACACTGGGGTTAAGAGCTGAGTGTGTGGGCTCTTCTGAGACTTGCTGCTACATGGGGATTCAGTTGTCTGAAAAAACGCGTTTATTTCGGGCTGAAAAACACGTTTTGAAAAGTGTACTGTTACTGCCCCATAACTTACATGGGGTTGACCAAACTTGCAGAAACATGTTTATTTCTGCTGAAAAACATGTTTTGACACTTTCAGCACACTGGGGTTAAGATCTGAGTGTGTGGGCTCTTCTGAGCCTTGCTGCTACATGGGTATTCAGTTGTCTGAAAAAACGCGTTTATTTCGGGCTGAAAAACACGTGCTCACTTTGGAAAAAAGTGTACTGTTACTGCCCCATAACTTACATGGGGTTGACCAAACTTGCAGAAACATGTTTATTTCTGCTGAAAAACATGTTTTGAAACTTTCTGCACACTGGGGTTAAGATCTGAGTGTGTGGGCTCTTCTGAGCCTTGCTGCTACATGGGGATTCAGTTGTCTGAAAAAACGCGTTTATTTCGGGCTGAAAAACACGTTTTGAAAAGTGTACTGTTACTGCCCCATAACTTACATGGGGTTGACCAAACTTGCAGAAACATGTTTATTTCTGCTGAAAAACATGTTTTGAACCTTTCTGCACACTGGGGTTAAGATCTGAGTGTGTGGGCTCTTCTGAGCCTTGCTGCTACATGGGTATTCAGTTGTCTGAAAAAACGCGTTTATTTCGGGCTGAAAAACACGTTTTGAAAAGTGTACTGTTACTGCCCCATAACTTACATGGGGTTGACCAAACTTGCAGAAACATGTTTATTTCTGCTGAAAAACATGTTTTGACACTTTCAGCACACTGGGGTTAAGATCTGAGTGTGTGGGCTCTTCTGAGCCTTGCTGCTACATGGGTATTCAGTTGTCTGAAAAAACGCGTTTATTTCGGGCTGAAAAACACGTTTTGAAAAGTGTACTGTTACTGCCCCATAACTTACATGGGGTTGACCAAACTTGCAGAAACATGTTTATTTCTGCTGAAAAACATGTTTTGAACCTTTCTGCACACTGGGGTTAAGATCTGAGTGTGTGGGCTCTTCTGAGCCTTGCTGCTACATGGGGATTCAGTTGTCTGAAAAAACGCGTTTATTTCGGGCTGAAAAACACGTTTTGAAAAGTGTACTGTTACTGCCCCATAACTTACATGGGGTTGACCAAACTTGCAGAAACATGTTTATTTCTGCTGAAAAACATGTTTTGACACTTTCAGCACACTGGGGTTAAGATCTGAGTGTGTGGGCTCTTCTGAGCCTTGCTGCTACATGGGTATTCAGTTGTCTGAAAAAACGCGTTTATTTCGGGCTGAAAAACACGTTTTGAAAAGTGTACTGTTACTGCCCCATAACTTACATGGGGTTGACCAAACTTGCAGAAACATGTTTATTTCTGCTGAAAATCATGTTTTGACACTTTCAGCACACTGGGGTTAAGATCTGAGTGTGTGGGCTCTTCTGAGCCTTGCTGCTACATGGGTATTCAGTTGTCTGAAAAAACGCGTTTATTTCGGGCTGAAAAACACGTTTTGAAAAGTGTACTGTTACTGCCCCATAACTTACATGGGGTTGACCAAACTTGCAGAAACATGTTTATTTCTGCTGAAAAACATGTTTTGACACTTTCAGCACACTGGGGTTAAGATCTGAGTGTGTGGGCTCTTCTGAGCCTTGCTGCTACATGGGTATTCAGTTGTTTGAAAAAACGCGTTTATTTCGGGCTGAAAAACACGTTTTGAAAAGTGTACTGTTACTGCCCCATAACTTACATGGGGTTGACCAAACTTGCAGAAACATGTTTATTTCTGCTGAAAAACATGTTTTGACACTTTCAGCACACTGGGGTTAAGATCTGAGTGTGTGGGCTCTTCTGAGCCTTGTTGCTACATGGGGATTCAGTTGTCTGAAAAAACGCGTTTATTTCGGGCTGAAAAACACGTTTTGCAGAGTGTACTGTTACTGCCCCATAACTTACATGGGGTTGACCAAACTTGCAGAAACATGTTTATTTCTGCTGAAAAACACGTTTTGACCCTTTCTGCACACTGGGGTTAAGAGCTGAGTGTGTGGGCTCTTCTGAGACTTGCTGCTACATGGGGATTCAGTTGTCTGAAAAAACGCGTTTATTTCGGGCTGAAAAACACGTTTTGAAAAGTGTACTGTTACTGCCCCATAACTTACATGGGGTTGACCAAACTTGCAGAAACATGTTTATTTCTGCTGAAAAACATGTTTTGACACTTTCAGCACACTGGGGTTAAGATCTGAGTGTGTGGGCTCTTCTGAGCCTTGCTGCTACATGGGTATTCAGTTGTCTGAAAAAACGCGTTTATTTCGGGCTGAAAAACACGTTTTGAAAAGTGTACTGTTACTGCCCCATAACTTACATGGGGTTGACCAAACTTGCAGAAACATGTTTATTTCTGCTGAAAAACATGTTTTGAAACTTTCTGCACACTGGGGTTAAGATCTGAGTGTGTGGGCTCTTCTGAGCCTTGCTGCTACATGGGGATTCAGTTGTCTGAAAAAACGCGTTTATTTCGGGCTGAAAAACACGTTTTGAAAAGTGTACTGTTACTGCCCCATAACTTACATGGGGTTGACCAAACTTGCAGAAACATGTTTATTTCTGCTGAAAAACATGTTTTGAACCTTTCTGCACACTGGGGTTAAGATCTGAGTGTGTGGGCTCTTCTGAGCCTTGCTGCTACATGGGTATTCAGTTGTCTGAAAAAACGCGTTTATTTCGGGCTGAAAAACACGTTTTGAAAAGTGTACTGTTACTGCCCCATAACTTACATGGGGTTGACCAAACTTGCAGAAACATGTTTATTTCTGCTGAAAAACATGTTTTGACACTTTCAGCACACTGGGGTTAAGATCTGAGTGTGTGGGCTCTTCTGAGCCTTGCTGCTACATGGGTATTCAGTTGTCTGAAAAAACGCGTTTATTTCGGGCTGAAAAACACGTTTTGAAAAGTGTACTGTTACTGCCCCATAACTTACATGGGGTTGACCAAACTTGCAGAAACATGTTTATTTCTGCTGAAAAACATGTTTTGAACCTTTCTGCACACTGGGGTTAAGATCTGAGTGTGTGGGCTCTTCTGAGCCTTGCTGCTACATGGGGATTCAGTTGTCTGAAAAAACGCGTTTATTTCGGGCTGAAAAACACGTTTTGAAAAGTGTACTGTTACTGCCCCATAACTTACATGGGGTTGACCAAACTTGCAGAAACATGTTTATTTCTGCTGAAAAACATGTTTTGAACCTTTCTGCACACTGGGGTTAAGATCTGAGTGTGTGGGCTCTTCTGAGCCTTGCTGCTACATGGGTATTCAGTTGTCTGAAAAAACGCGTTTATTTCGGGCTGAAAAACACGTTTTGAAAAGTGTACTGTTACTGCCCCATAACTTACATGGGGTTGACCAAACTTGCAGAAACATGTTTATTTCTGCTGAAAAACATGTTTTGACACTTTCAGCACACTGGGGTTAAGATCTGAGTGTGTGGGCTCTTCTGAGCCTTGCTGCTATATGGGGATTCAGTTGTCTGAAAAAACGCGTTTATTTCGGGCTGAAAAACACGTTTTGAAAAGTGTACTGTTACTGCCCCATAACTTACATGGGGTTGACCAAACTTGCAGAAACATGTTTATTTCTGCTGAAAAACACGTTTTGACCCTTTCTGCACACTGGGGTTGAGAGCTGAGTGTGTGGGCTCTTCTGAGACTTGCTGCTACATGGGGATTCAGTTGTCTGAAAAAACGCGTTTATTTCGGGCTGAAAAACACGTTTTGAAAAGTGTACTGTTACTGCCCCATAACTTACATGGGGTTGACCAAACTTGCAGAAACATGTTTATTTCTGCTGAAAAACATGTTTTGACACTTTCAGCACACTGGGGTTAAGATCTGAGTGTGTGGGCTCTTCTGAGCCTTGCTGCTACATGGGTATTCAGTTGTTTGAAAAAACGCGTTTATTTCGGGCTGAAAAACACGTTTTGAAAAGTGTACTGTTACTGCCCCATAACTTACATGGGGTTGACCAAACTTGCAGAAACATGTTTATTTCTGCTGAAAAACATGTTTTGACACTTTCAGCACACTGGGGTTAAGATCTGAGTGTGTGGGCTCTTCTGAGCCTTGTTGCTACATGGGGATTCAGTTGTCTGAAAAAACGCGTTTATTTCGGGCTGAAAAACACGTTTTGAAAAGTGTACTGTTACTGCCCCATAACTTACATGGGGTTGACCAAACTTGCAGAAACATGTTTATTTCTGCTGAAAATCATGTTTTGACACTTTCAGCACACTGGGGTTAAGATCTGAGTGTGTGGGCTCTTCTGAGCCTTGCTGCTACATGGGTATTCAGTTGTCTGAAAAAACGCGTTTATTTCGGGCTGAAAAACACGTTTTGAAAAGTGTACTGTTACTGCCCCATAACTTACATGGGGTTGACCAAACTTGCAGAAACATGTTTATTTCTGCTGAAAAACATGTTTTGACACTTTCAGCACACTGGGGTTAAGATCTGAGTGTGTGGGCTCTTCTGAGCCTTGCTGCTACATGGGTATTCAGTTGTTTGAAAAAACGCGTTTATTTCGGGCTGAAAAACACGTTTTGAAAAGTGTACTGTTACTGCCCCATAACTTACATGGGGTTGACCAAACTTGCAGAAACATGTTTATTTCTGCTGAAAAACATGTTTTGACACTTTCAGCACACTGGGGTTAAGATCTGAGTGTATGGGCTCTTCTGAGCCTTGTTGCTACATGGGGATTCAGTTGTCTGAAAAAACGCGTTTATTTCGGGCTGAAAAACACGTTTTGCAGAGTGTACTGTTACTGCCCCATAACTTACATGGGGTTGACCAAACTTGCAGAAACATGTTTATTTCTGCTGAAAAACACGTTTTGACCCTTTCTGCACACTGGGGTTAAGAGCTGAGTGTGTGGGCTCTTCTGAGCCTTGCTGCTACATGGGTATTCAGTTGTCTGAAAAAACGCGTTTATTTCGGGCTGAAAAACACGTTTTGAAAAGTGTACTGTTACTGCCCCATAACTTACATGGGGTTGACCAAACTTGCAGAAACATGTTTATTTCTGCTGAAAAACATGTTTTGACACTTTCAGCACACTGGGGTTAAGATCTGAGTGTGTGGGCTCTTCTGAGCCTTGCTGCTACATGGGTATTCAGTTGTCTGAAAAAACGCGTTTATTTCGGGCTGAAAAACACGTTTTGAAAAGTGTACTGTTACTGCCCCATAACTTACATGGGGTTGACCAAACTTGCAGAAACATGTTTATTTCTGCTGAAAAACATGTTTTGACACTTTCAGCACACTGGGGTTAAGATCTGAGTGTGTGGGCTCTTCTGAGCCTTGCTGCTACATGGGTATTCAGTTGTCTGAAAAAACGCGTTTATTTCGGGCTGAAAAACACGTTTTGAAAAGTGTACTGTTACTGCCCCATAACTTACATGGGGTTGACCAAACTTGCAGAAACATGTTTATTTCTGCTGAAAAACATGTTTTGAACCTTTCTGCACACTGGGGTTAAGATCTGAGTGTGTGGGCTCTTCTGAGCCTTGCTGCTACATGGGTATTCAGTTGTCTGAAAAAACGCGTTTATTTCGGGCTGAAAAACACGTTTTGAAAAGTGTACTGTTACTGCCCCATAACTTACATGGGGTTGACCAAACTTGCAGAAACATGTTTATTTCTGCTGAAAAACATGTTTTGACACTTTCAGCACACTGGGGTTAAGATCTGAGTGTGTGGGCTCTTCTGAGCCTTGCTGCTATATGGGGATTCAGTTGTCTGAAAAAACGCGTTTATTTCGGGCTGAAAAACACGTTTTGAAAAGTGTACTGTTACTGCCCCATAACTTACATGGGGTTGACCAAACTTGCAGAAACATGTTTATTTCTGCTGAAAAACACGTTTTGACCCTTTCTGCACACTGGGGTTGAGAGCTGAGTGTGTGGGCTCTTCTGAGACTTGCTGCTACATGGGTATTCAGTTGTCTGAAAAAACGCGTTTATTTCGGGCTGAAAAACACGTTTTGAAAAGTGTACTGTTACTGCCCCATAACTTACATGGGGTTGACCAAACTTGCAGAAACATGTTTATTTCTGCTGAAAAACATGTTTTGACACTTTCAGCACACTGGGGTTAAGATCTGAGTGTGTGGGCTCTTCTGAGCCTTGCTGCTACATGGGTATTCAGTTGTCTGAAAAAACGCGTTTATTTCGGGCTGAAAAACACGTTTTGAAAAGTGTACTGTTACTGCCCCATAACTTACATGGGGTTGACCAAACTTGCAGAAACATGTTTATTTCTGCTGAAAAACATGTTTTGACACTTTCAGCACACTGGGGTTAAGATCTGAGTGTGTGGGCTCTTCTGAGCCTTGCTGCTACATGGGTATTCAGTTGTCTGAAAAAACGCGTTTATTTCGGGCTGAAAAACACGTTTTGAAAAGTGTACTGTTACTGCCCCATAACTTACATGGGGTTGACCAAACTTGCAGAAACATGTTTATTTCTGCTGAAAATCATGTTTTGACACTTTCAGCACACTGGGGTTAAGATCTGAGTGTGTGGGCTCTTCTGAGCCTTGCTGCTACATGGGTATTCAGTTGTCTGAAAAAACGCGTTTATTTCGGGCTGAAAAACACGTTTTGAAAAGTGTACTGTTACTGCCCCATAACTTACATGGGGTTGACCAAACTTGCAGAAACATGTTTATTTCTGCTGAAAAACATGTTTTGACACTTTCAGCACACTGGGGTTAAGATCTGAGTGTGTGGGCTCTTCTGAGCCTTGCTGCTACATGGGTATTCAGTTGTTTGAAAAAACGCGTTTATTTCGGGCTGAAAAACACGTTTTGAAAAGTGTACTGTTACTGCCCCATAACTTACATGGGGTTGACCAAACTTGCAGAAACATGTTTATTTCTGCTGAAAAACATGTTTTGACACTTTCAGCACACTGGGGTTAAGATCTGAGTGTGTGGGCTCTTCTGAGCCTTGTTGCTACATGGGGATTCAGTTGTCTGAAAAAACGCGTTTATTTCGGGCTGAAAAACACGTTTTGCAGAGTGTACTGTTACTGCCCCATAACTTACATGGGGTTGACCAAACTTGCAGAAACATGTTTATTTCTGCTGAAAAACACGTTTTGACCCTTTCTGCACACTGGGGTTAAGAGCTGAGTGTGTGGGCTCTTCTGAGACTTGCTGCTACATGGGGATTCAGTTGTCTGAAAAAACGCGTTTATTTCGGGCTGAAAAACACGTTTTGAAAAGTGTACTGTTACTGCCCCATAACTTACATGGGGTTGACCAAACTTGCAGAAACATGTTTATTTCTGCTGAAAAACATGTTTTGACACTTTCAGCACACTGGGGTTAAGATCTGAGTGTGTGGGCTCTTCTGAGCCTTGCTGCTACATGGGTATTCAGTTGTCTGAAAAAACGCGTTTATTTCGGGCTGAAAAACACGTTTTGAAAAGTGTACTGTTACTGCCCCATAACTTACATGGGGTTGACCAAACTTGCAGAAACATGTTTATTTCTGCTGAAAAACATGTTTTGAAACTTTCTGCACACTGGGGTTAAGATCTGAGTGTGTGGGCTCTTCTGAGCCTTGCTGCTACATGGGGATTCAGTTGTCTGAAAAAACGCGTTTATTTCGGGCTGAAAAACACGTTTTGAAAAGTGTACTGTTACTGCCCCATAACTTACATGGGGTTGACCAAACTTGCAGAAACATGTTTATTTCTGCTGAAAAACATGTTTTGAACCTTTCTGCACACTGGGGTTAAGATCTGAGTGTGTGGGCTCTTCTGAGCCTTGCTGCTACATGGGTATTCAGTTGTCTGAAAAAACGCGTTTATTTCGGGCTGAAAAACACGTTTTGAAAAGTGTACTGTTACTGCCCCATAACTTACATGGGGTTGACCAAACTTGCAGAAACATGTTTATTTCTGCTGAAAAACATGTTTTGACACTTTCAGCACACTGGGGTTAAGATCTGAGTGTGTGGGCTCTTCTGAGCCTTGCTGCTACATGGGTATTCAGTTGTCTGAAAAAACGCGTTTATTTCGGGCTGAAAAACACGTTTTGAAAAGTGTACTGTTACTGCCCCATAACTTACATGGGGTTGACCAAACTTGCAGAAACATGTTTATTTCTGCTGAAAAACATGTTTTGAACCTTTCTGCACACTGGGGTTAAGATCTGAGTGTGTGGGCTCTTCTGAGCCTTGCTGCTACATGGGGATTCAGTTGTCTGAAAAAACGCGTTTATTTCGGGCTGAAAAACACGTTTTGAAAAGTGTACTGTTACTGCCCCATAACTTACATGGGGTTGACCAAACTTGCAGAAACATGTTTATTTCTGCTGAAAAACATGTTTTGAACCTTTCTGCACACTGGGGTTAAGATCTGAGTGTGTGGGCTCTTCTGAGCCTTGCTGCTACATGGGTATTCAGTTGTCTGAAAAAACGCGTTTATTTCGGGCTGAAAAACACGTTTTGAAAAGTGTACTGTTACTGCCCCATAACTTACATGGGGTTGACCAAACTTGCAGAAACATGTTTATTTCTGCTGAAAAACATGTTTTGACACTTTCAGCACACTGGGGTTAAGATCTGAGTGTGTGGGCTCTTCTGAGCCTTGCTGCTACATGGGTATTCAGTTGTCTGAAAAAACGCGTTTATTTCGGGCTGAAAAACACGTTTTGAAAAGTGTACTGTTACTGCCCCATAACTTACATGGGGTTGACCAAACTTGCAGAAACATGTTTATTTCTGCTGAAAAACATGTTTTGACACTTTCAGCACACTGGGGTTAAGATCTGAGTGTGTGGGCTCTTCTGAGCCTTGCTGCTACATGGGGATTCAGTTGTCTGAAAAAACGCGTTTATTTCGGGCTGAAAAACACGTTTTGAAAAGTGTACTGTTACTGCCCCATAACTTACATGGGGTTGACCAAACTTGCAGAAACATGTTTATTTCTGCTGAAAAACATGTTTTGAACCTTTCTGCACACTGGGGTTAAGATCTGAGTGTGTGGGCTCTTCTGAGCCTTGCTGCTACATGGGTATTCAGTTGTCTGAAAAAACGCGTTTATTTCGCGCTGAAAAACACGTTTTGAAAAGTGTACTGTTACTGCCCCATAACTTACATGGGGTTGACCAAACTTGCAGAAACATGTTTATTTCTGCTGAAAAACATGTTTTGAGCCTTTCTGCACACTGGGGTTAAGATCTGAGTGTGTAGGCTCTTCTGAGCCTTGCTGCTACATGGGTATTCAGTTGTCTGAAAAAACGCGTTTATTTCGGGCTGAAAAACACGTTTTGAAAAGTGTACTGTTACTGCCCCATAACTTACATGGGGTTGACCAAACTTGCAGAAACATGTTTATTTCTGCTGAAAAACATGTTTTGAACCTTTCTGCACACTGGGGTTAAGATCTGAGTGTGTGGGCTCTTCTGAGCCTTGCTGCTACATGGGGATTCAGTTGTCTGAAAAAACGCGTTTATTTCGTGCTGAAAAACACGTTTTGCAGAGTGTACTGTTACTGCCCCATAACTTACATGGGGTTGACCAAACTTGCAGAAACATGTTTATTTCTGCTGAAAAACATGTTTTGAACCTTTCTGCACACTGGGGTTAAGATCTGAGTGTGTGGGCTCTTCTGAGCCTTGCTGCTACATGGGGATTCAGTTGTCTGAAAAAACGCGTTTATTTCGTGCTGAAAAACACGTTTTGCAGAGTGTACTGTTACTGCCCCATAACTTACATGGGGTTGACCAAACTTGCAGAAACATGTTTATTTCTGCTGAAAAACACGTTTTGACCCTTTCTGCACACTGGGGTTGAGAGCTGAGTGTGTGGGCTCTTCTGAGACTTGCTGCTACATGGGGATTCAGTTGTCTGAAAAAACGCGTTTATTTCGGGCTGAAAAACACGTTTTGAAAAGTGTACTGTTACTGCCCCATAACTTACATGGGGTTGACCAAACTTGCAGAAACATGTTTATTTCTGCTGAAAAACACGTTTTGACCCTTTCTGCACACTGGGGTTAAGATCTGAGTGTGTGGGCTCTTCTGAGCCTTGCTGCTACATGGGTATTCAGTTGTCTGAAAAAACGCGTTTATTTCGGGCTGAAAAACACGTTTTGAAAAGTGTACTGTTACTGCCCCATAACTTACATGGGGTTGACCAAACTTGCAGAAACATGTTTATTTCTGCTGAAAAACATGTTTTGACACTTTCAGCACACTGGGGTTAAGATCTGAGTGTGTGGGCTCTTCTGAGCCTTGCTGCTACATGGGTATTCAGTTGTCTGAAAAAACGCGTTTATTTCGGGCTGAAAAACACGTTTTGAAAAGTGTACTGTTACTGCCCCATAACTTACATGGGGTTGACCAAACTTGCAGAAACATGTTTATTTCTGCTAAAAACATGTTTTGACACTTTCAGCACACTGGGGTTAAGATCTGAGTGTGTGGGCTCTTCTGAGCCTTGCTGCTACATGGGTATTCAGTTGTCTGAAAAAACGCGTTTATTTCGGGCTGAAAAACACGTTTTGAAAAGTGTACTGTTACTGCCCCATAACTTACATGGGGTTGACCAAACTTGCAGAAACATGTTTATTTCTGCTGAAAAACATGTTTTGACACTTTCAGCACACTGGGGTTAAGATCTGAGTGTGTGGGCTCTTCTGAGCCTTGCTGCTACATGGGTATTCAGTTGTCTGAAAAAACGCGTTTATTTCGGGCTGAAAAACACGTTTTGCAGAGTGTACTGTTACTGCCCCATAACTTACATGGGGTTGACCAAACTTGCAGAAACATGTTTATTTCTGCTGAAAAACATGTTTTGACACTTTCAGCACACTGGGGTTAAGATCTGAGTGTGTGGGCTCTTCTGAGCCTTGCTGCTACATGGGTATTCAGTTGTCTGAAAAAACGCGTTTATTTCGGGCTGAAAAACACGTTTTGAAAAGTGTACTGTTACTGCCCCATAACTTACATGGGGTTGACCAAACTTGCAGAAACATGTTTATTTCTGCTGAAAAACATGTTTTGACACTTTCAGCACACTGGGGTTAAGATCTGAGTGTTTGGGCTCTTCTGAGCCTTGTTGCTACATGGGGATTCAGTTGTCTGAAAAAACGCATTTATTTCGGGCTGAAAAACACGTTTTGAAAAGTGTACTGTTACTGCCCCATAACTTACATGGGGTTGACCAAACTTGCAGAAACATGTTTATTTCTGCTGAAAAACATGTTTTGACACTTTCAGCACACTGGGGTTAAGATCTGAGTGTGTGGGCTCTTCTGAGCCTTGCTGCTACATGGGGATTCAGTTGTCTGAAAAAACGCGTTTATTTCGGGCTGAAAAACACGTTTTGAAAAGTGTACTGTTACTGCCCCATAACTTACATGGGGTTGACCAAACTTGCAGAAACATGTTTATTTCTGCTGAAAAACACGTTTTGACCCTTTCTGCACACTGGGGTTGAGAGCTGAGTGTGTGGGCTCTTCTGAGACTTGCTGCTACATGGGGATTCAGTTGTCTGAAAAAACGCGTTTATTTCGGGCTGAAAAACACGTTTTGAAAAGTGTACTGTTACTGCCCCATAACTTACATGGGGTTGACCAAACTTGCAGAAACATGTTTATTTCTGCTGAAAAACATGTTTTGACACTTTCAGCACACTGGGGTTAAGATCTGAGTGTGTGGGCTCTTCTGAGCCTTGCTGCTACATGGGTATTCAGTTGTTTGAAAAAACGCGTTTATTTCGGGCTGAAAAACACGTTTTGAAAAGTGTACTGTTACTGCCCCATAACTTACATGGGGTTGACCAAACTTGCAGAAACATGTTTATTTCTGCTGAAAAACATGTTTTGACACTTTCAGCACACTGGGGTTAAGATCTGAGTGTGTGGGCTCTTCTGAGCCTTGTTGCTACATGGGGATTCAGTTGTCTGAAAAAACGCGTTTATTTCGGGCTGAAAAACACGTTTTGCAGAGTGTCCTGTTACTGCCCCATAACTTACATGGGGTTGACCAAACTTGCAGAAACATGTTTATTTCTGCTGAAAAACACGTTTTGACCCTTTCTGCACACTGGGGTTAAGAGCTGAGTGTGTGGGCTCTTCTGAGACTTGCTGCTACATGGGGATTCAGTTGTCTGAAAAAACGCGTTTATTTCGGGCTGAAAAACACGTTTTGAAAAGTGTACTGTTACTGCCCCATAACTTACATGGGGTTGACCAAACTTGCAGAAACATGTTTATTTCTGCTGAAAAACATGTTTTGACACTTTCAGCACACTGGGGTTAAGATCTGAGTGTGTGGGCTCTTCTGAGCCTTGCTGCTACATGGGTATTCAGTTGTCTGAAAAAACGCGTTTATTTCGGGCTGAAAAACACGTTTTGAAAAGTGTACTGTTACTGCCCCATAACTTACATGGGGTTGACCAAACTTGCAGAAACATGTTTATTTCTGCTGAAAAACATGTTTTGAACCTTTCTGCACACTGGGGTTAAGATCTGAGTGTGTGGGCTCTTCTGAGCCTTGCTGCTACATGGGGATTCAGTTGTCTGAAAAAACGCGTTTATTTCGGTCTGAAAAACACGTTTTGAAAAGTGTACTGTTACTGCCCCATAACTTACATGGGGTTGACCAAACTTGCAGAAACATGTTTATTTCTGCTGAAAAACATGTTTTGAACCTTTCTGCACACTGGGGTTAAGATCTGAGTGTGTGGGCTCTTCTGAGCCTTGCTGCTACATGGGTATTCAGTTGTCTGAAAAAACGCGTTTATTTCGGGCTGAAAAACACGTTTTGAAAGTGTACTGTTACTGCCCCATAACTTACATGGGGTTGACCAAACTTGCAGAAACATGTTTATTTCTGCTGAAAAACATGTTTTGACACTTTCAGCACACTGGGGTTAAGATCTGAGTGTGTGGGCTCTTCTGAGCCTTGCTGCTACATGGGTATTCAGTTGTCTGAAAAAACGCGTTTATTTCGGGCTGAAAAACACGTTTTGAAAAGTGTACTGTTACTGCCCCATAACTTACATGGGGTTGACCAAACTTGCAGAAACATGTTTATTTCTGCTGAAAAACATGTTTTGACACTTTCAGCACACTGGGGTTAAGATCTGAGTGTGTGGGCTCTTCTGAGCCTTGCTGCTACATGGGTATTCAGTTGTCTGAAAAAACGCGTTTATTTCGGGCTGAAAAACACGTTTTGAAAAGTGTACTGTTACTGCCCCATAACTTACATGGGGTTGACCAAACTTGCAGAAACATGTTTATTTCTGCTGAAAAACATGTTTTGAACCTTTCTGCACACTGGGGTTAAGATCTGAGTGTGTGGGCTCTTCTGAGACTTGCTGCTACATGGGGATTCAGTTGTCTGAAAAAACGCGTTTATTTCGGGCTGAAAAACACGTTTTGAAAAGTGTACTGTTACTGCCCCATAACTTACATGGGGTTGACCAAACTTGCAGAAACATGTTTATTTCTGCTGAAAAACATGTTTTGACACTTTCAGCACACTGGGGTTAAGATCTGAGTGTGTGGGCTCTTCTGAGCCTTGCTGCTACATGGGGATTCAGTTGTCTGAAAAAACGCGTTTATTTCGGGCTGAAAAACACGTTTTGCAGAGTGTACTGTTACTGCCCCATAACTTACATGGGGTTGACCAAACTTGCAGAAACATGTTTATTTCTGCTGAAAAACACGTTTTGACCCTTTCTGCACACTGGGGTTAAGAGCTGAGTGTGTGGGCTCTTCTGAGACTTGCTGCTACATGGGGATTCAGTTGTCTGAAAAAACGCGTTTATTTCGGGCTGAAAAACACGTTTTGAAAAGTGTACTGTTACTGCCCCATAACTTACATGGGGTAGACCAAACTTGCAGAAACATGTTTATTTCTGCTGAAAAACATGTTTTGACACTTTCAGCACACTGGGGTTAAGATCTGAGTGTGTGGGCTCTTCTGAGCCTTGCTGCTACATGGGTATTCAGTTGTCTGAAAAAACGCGTTTATTTCGGGCTGAAAAACACGTTTTGAAAAGTGTACTGTTACTGCCCCATAACTTACATGGGGTTGACCAAACTTGCAGAAACATGTTTATTTCTGCTGAAAAACATGTTTTGAGCCTTTCTGCACACTGGGGTTAAGATCTGAGTGTGTGGGCTCTTCTGAGCCTTGCTGCTACATGGGTATTCAGTTGTCTGAAAAAACGCGTTTATTTCGGGCTGAAAAACACGTTTTGAAAAGTGTACTGTTACTGCCCCATAACTTACATGGGGTTGACCAAACTTGCAGAAACATGTTTATTTCTGCTGAAAAACATGTTTTGAACCTTTCTGCACACTGGGGTTAAGATCTGAGTGTGTGGGCTCTTCTGAGCCTTGCTGCTACATGGGGATTCAGTTGTCTGAAAAAACGCGTTTATTTCGTGCTGAAAAACACGTTTTGCAGAGTGTACTGTTACTGCCCCATAACTTACATGGGGTTGACCAAACTTGCAGAAACATGTTTATTTCTGCTGAAAAACACGTTTTGACCCTTTCTGCACACTGGGGTTGAGAGCTGAGTGTGTGGGCTCTTCTGAGACTTGCTGCTACATGGGGATTCAGTTGTCTGAAAAAACGCGTTTATTTCGGGCTGAAAAACACGTTTTGAAAAGTGTACTGTTACTGCCCCATAACTTACATGGGGTTGACCAAACTTGCAGAAACATGTTTATTTCTGCTGAAAAACATGTTTTGACACTTTCAGCACACTGGGGTTAAGATCTGAGTGTGTGGGCTCTTCTGAGCCTTGTTGCTACATGGGGATTCAGTTGTCTGAAAAAACGCATTTATTTCGGGCTGAAAAACACGTTTTGAAAAGTGTACTGTTACTGCCCCATAACTTACATGGGGTTGACCAAACTTGCAGAAACATGTTTATTTCTGCTGAAAAACATGTTTTGACACTTTCAGCACACTGGGGTTAAGATCTGAGTGTGTGGGCTCTTCTGAGCCTTGCTGCTACATGGGGATTCAGTTGTCTGAAAAAACGCGTTTATTTCGGGCTGAAAAACACGTTTTGCAGAGTGTACTGTTACTGCCCCATAACTTACATGGGGTTGACCAAACTTGCAGAAACATGTTTATTTCTGCTGAAAAACATGTTTTGAACCTTTCTGCACACTGGGGTTAAGATCTGAGTGTGTGGGCTCTTCTGAGCCTTGCTGCTACATGGGGATTCAGTTGTCTGAAAAAACGCGTTTATTTCGGGCTGAAAAACACGTTTTGCAGAGTGTACTGTTACTGCCCCATAACTTACATGGGGTTGACCAAACTTGCAGAAACATGTTTATTTCTGCTGAAAAACACGTTTTGACCCTTTCTGCACACTGGGGTTAAGAGCTGAGTGTGTGGGCTCTTCTGAGACTTGCTGCTACATGGGGATTCAGTTGTCTGAAAAAACGCGTTTATTTCGGGCTGAAAAACACGTTTTGAAAAGTGTACTGTTACTGCCCCATAACTTACATGGGGTTGACCAAACTTGCAGAAACATGTTTATTTCTGCTGAAAAACATGTTTTGACACTTTCAGCACACTGGGGTTAAGATCTGAGTGTGTGGGCTCTTCTGAGCCTTGCTGCTACATGGGTATTCAGTTGTCTGAAAAAACGCGTTTATTTCGGGCTGAAAAACACGTTTTGAAAAGTGTACTGTTACTGCCCCATAACTTACATGGGGTTGACCAAACTTGCAGAAACATGTTTATTTCTGCTGAAAAACATGTTTTGAGCCTTTCTGCACACTGGGGTTAAGATCTGAGTGTGTGGGCTCTTCTGAGCCTTGCTGCTACATGGGGATTCAGTTGTCTGAAAAAACGCGTTTATTTCGGGCTGAAAAACACGTTTTGAAAAGTGTACTGTTACTGCCCCATAACTTACATGGGGTTGACCAAACTTGCAGAAACATGTTTATTTCTGCTGAAAAACATGTTTTGAACCTTTCTGCACACTGGGGTTAAGATCTGAGTGTGTGGGCTCTTCTGAGCCTTGCTGCTACATGGGGATTCAGTTGTCTGAAAAAACGCGTTTATTTCGTGCTGAAAAACACGTTTTGCAGAGTGTACTGTTACTGCCCCATAACTTACATGGGGTTGACCAAACTTGCAGAAACATGTTTATTTCTGCTAAAAAACATGTTTTGACACTTTCAGCACACTGGGGTTAAGATCTGAGTGTGTGGGCTCTTCTGAGCCTTGCTGCTACATGGGTATTCAGTTGTCTGAAAAAACGCGTTTATTTCGGGCTGAAAAACACGTTTTGAAAAGTGTACTGTTACTGCCCCATAACTTACATGGGGTTGACCAAACTTGCAGAAACATGTTTATTTCTGCTGAAAAACATGTTTTGAACCTTTCTGCACACTGGGGTTAAGATCTGAGTGTGTGGGCTCTTCTGAGCCTTGCTGCTACATGGGGATTCAGTTGTCTGAAAAAACGCGTTTATTTCGGGCTGAAAAACACGTTTTGCAGAGTGTACTGTTACTGCCCCATAACTTACATGGGGTTGACCAAACTTGCAGAAACATGTTTATTTCTGCTGAAAAACACGTTTTGACCCTTTCTGCACACTGGGGTTAAGAGCTGAGTGTGTGGGCTCTTCTGAGACTTGCTGCTACATGGGGATTCAGTTGTCTGAAAAAACGCGTTTATTTCGGGCTGAAAAACACGTTTTGAAAAGTGTACTGTTACTGCCCCATAACTTACATGGGGTTGACCAAACTTGCAGAAACATGTTTATTTCTGCTGAAAAACATGTTTTGACACTTTCAGCACACTGGGGTTAAGATCTGAGTGTGTGGGCTCTTCTGAGCCTTGCTGCTACATGGGTATTCAGTTGTCTGAAAAAACGCGTTTATTTCGGGCTGAAAAACACGTTTTGAAAAGTGTACTGTTACTGCCCCATAACTTACATGGGGTTGACCAAACTTGCAGAAACATGTTTATTTCTGCTGAAAAACATGTTTTGAGCCTTTCTGCACACTGGGGTTAAGATCTGAGTGTGTGGGCTCTTCTGAGCCTTGCTGCTACATGGGGATTCAGTTGTCTGAAAAAACGCGTTTATTTCGGGCTGAAAAACACGTTTTGAAAAGTGTACTGTTACTGCCCCATAACTTACATGGGGTTGACCAAACTTGCAGAAACATGTTTATTTCTGCTGAAAAACATGTTTTGAACCTTTCTGCACACTGGGGTTAAGATCTGAGTGTGTGGGCTCTTCTGAGCCTTGCTGCTACATGGGGATTCAGTTGTCTGAAAAAACGCGTTTATTTCGTGCTGAAAAACACGTTTTGCAGAGTGTACTGTTACTGCCCCATAACTTACATGGGGTTGACCAAACTTGCAGAAACATGTTTATTTCTGCTAAAAAACATGTTTTGACACTTTCAGCACACTGGGGTTAAGATCTGAGTGTGTGGGCTCTTCTGAGCCTTGCTGCTACATGGGTATTCAGTTGTCTGAAAAAACGCGTTTATTTCGGGCTGAAAAACACGTTTTGAAAAGTGTACTGTTACTGCCCCATAACTTACATGGGGTTGACCAAACTTGCAGAAACATGTTTATTTCTGCTGAAAAACATGTTTTGAACCTTTCTGCACACTGGGGTTAAGATCTGAGTGTGTGGGCTCTTCTGAGCCTTGCTGCTACATGGGGATTCAGTTGTCTGAAAAAACGCGTTTATTTCGGGCTGAAAAACACGTTTTGAAAAGTGTACTGTTACTGCCCCATAACTTACATGGGGTTGACCAAACTTGCAGAAACATGTTTATTTCTGCTGAAAAACATGTTTTGACACTTTCAGCACACTGGGGTTAAGATCTGAGTGTGTGGGCTCTTCTGAGCCTTGCTGCTACATGGGTATTCAGTTGTCTGAAAAAACGCGTTTATTTCGGGCTGAAAAACACGTTTTGAAAAGTGTACTGTTACTGCCCCATAACTTTCATGGGGTTGACCAAACTTGCAGAAACATGTTTATTTCTGCTGAAAAACATGTTTTGACACTTTCAGCACACTGGGGTTAAGATCTGAGTGTGTGGGCTCTTCTGAGCCTTGCTGCTACATGGGTATTCAGTTGTCTGAAAAAACGCGTTTATTTCGGGCTGAAAAACACGTTTTGAAAAGTGTACTGTTACTGCCCCATAACTTACATGGGGTTGACCAAACTTGCAGAAACATGTTTATTTCTGCTGAAAAACATGTTTTGAACCTTTCTGCACACTGGGGTTAAGATCTGAGTGTGTGGGCTCTTCTGAGACTTGCTGCTACATGGGGATTCAGTTGTCTGAAAAAACACGTTTATTTCGGGCTGAAAAACACGTTTTGAAAAGTGTACTGTTACTGCCCCATAACTTACATGGGGTTGACCAAACTTGCAGAAACATGTTTATTTCTGCTGAAAATCATGTTTTGACACTTTCAGCACACTGGGGTTAAGATCTGAGTGTGTGGGCTCTTCTGAGCCTTGCTGCTACATGGGTATTCAGTTGTCTGAAAAAACGCGTTTATTTCGGGCTGAAAAACACGTTTTGAAAAGTGTACTGTTACTGCCCCATAACTTACATGGGGTTGACCAAACTTGCAGAAACATGTTTATTTCTGCTGAAAAACATGTTTTGACACTTTCAGCACACTGGGGTTAAGATCTGAGTGTGTGGGCTCTTCTGAGCCTTGCTGCTACATGGGTATTCAGTTGTTTGAAAAAACGCGTTTATTTCGGGCTGAAAAACACGTTTTGAAAAGTGTACTGGTACTGCCCCATAACTTACATGGGGTTGACCAAACTTGCAGAAACATGTTTATTTCTGCTGAAAAACATGTTTTGACACTTTCAGCACACTGGGGTTAAGATCTGAGTGTGTGGGCTCTTCTGAGCCTTGTTGCTACATGGGGATTCAGTTGTCTGAAAAAACGCGTTTATTTCGGGCTGAAAAACACGTTTTGCAGAGTGTACTGTTACTGCCCCATAACTTACATGGGGTTGACCAAACTTGCAGAAACATGTTTATTTCTGCTGAAAAACACGTTTTGACCCTTTCTGCACACTGGGGTTAAGAGCTGAGTGTGTGGGCTCTTCTGAGACTTGCTGCTACATGGGGATTCAGTTGTCTGAAAAAACGCGTTTATTTCGGGCTGAAAAACACGTTTTGAAAAGTGTACTGTTACTGCCCCATAACTTACATGGGGTTGACCAAACTTGCAGAAACATGTTTATTTCTGCTGAAAAACACGTTTTGACCCTTTCTGCACACTGGGGTTAAGAGCTGAGTGTGTGGGCTCTTCTGAGACTTGCTGCTACATGGGGATTCAGTTGTCTGAAAAAACGCGTTTATTTCAAGCTGAAAAACACGTTTTGAAAAGTGTACTGTTACTGCCCCATAACTTACATGGGGTTGACCAAACTTGCAGAAACATGTTTATTTCTGCTGAAAAACATGTTTTGAACCTTTCTGCACACTGGGGTTAAGATCTGAGTGTGTGGGCTCTTCTGAGCCTTGCTGCTACATGGGGATTCAGTTGTCTGAAAAAACGCGTTTATTTCGGGCTGAAAAACACGTTTTGCAGAGTGTACTGTTACTGCCCCATAACTTACATGGGGTTGACCAAACTTGCAGAAACATGTTTATTTCTGCTGAAAAACACGTTTTGACCCTTTCTGCACACTGGGGTTAAGAGCTGAGTGTGTGGGCTCTTCTGAGACTTGCTGCTACATGGGGATTCAGTTGTCTGAAAAAACGCGTTTATTTCGGGCTGAAAAACACGTTTTGAAAAGTGTACTGTTACTGCCCCATAACTTACATGGGGTAGACCAAACTTGCAGAAACATGTTTATTTCTGCTGAAAAACATGTTTTGACACTTTCAGCACACTGGGGTTAAGATCTGAGTGTGTGGGCTCTTCTGAGCCTTGCTGCTACATGGGTATTCAGTTGTCTGAAAAAACGCGTTTATTTCGGGCTGAAAAACACGTTTTGAAAAGTGTACTGTTACTGCCCCATAACTTACATGGGGTTGACCAAACTTGCAGAAACATGTTTATTTCTGCTGAAAAACATGTTTTGAGCCTTTCTGCACACTGGGGTTAAGATCTGAGTGTGTGGGCTCTTCTGAGCCTTGCTGCTACATGGGTATTCAGTTGTCTGAAAAAACGCGTTTATTTCGGGCTGAAAAACACGTTTTGAAAAGTGTACTGTTACTGCCCCATAACTTACATGGGGTTGACCAAACTTGCAGAAACATGTTTATTTCTGCTGAAAAACATGTTTTGAACCTTTCTGCACACTGGGGTTAAGATCTGAGTGTGTGGGCTCTTCTGAGCCTTGCTGCTACATGGGGATTCAGTTGTCTGAAAAAACGCGTTTATTTCGTGCTGAAAAACACGTTTTGCAGAGTGTACTGTTACTGCCCCATAACTTACATGGGGTTGACCAAACTTGCAGAAACATGTTTATTTCTGCTGAAAAACACGTTTTGACCCTTTCTGCACACTGGGGTTGAGAGCTGAGTGTGTGGGCTCTTCTGAGACTTGCTGCTACATGGGGATTCAGTTGTCTGAAAAAACGCGTTTATTTCGGGCTGAAAAACACGTTTTGAAAAGTGTACTGTTACTGCCCCATAACTTACATGGGGTTGACCAAACTTGCAGAAACATGTTTATTTCTGCTGAAAAACATGTTTTGACACTTTCAGCACACTGGGGTTAAGATCTGAGTGTGTGGGCTCTTCTGAGCCTTGTTGCTACATGGGGATTCAGTTGTCTGAAAAAACGCATTTATTTCGGGCTGAAAAACACGTTTTGAAAAGTGTACTGTTACTGCCCCATAACTTACATGGGGTTGACCAAACTTGCAGAAACATGTTTATTTCTGCTGAAAAACATGTTTTGACACTTTCAGCACACTGGGGTTAAGATCTGAGTGTGTGGGCTCTTCTGAGCCTTGCTGGTACATGGGGATTCAGTTGTCTGAAAAAACGCGTTTATTTCGGGCTGAAAAACACGTTTTGCAGAGTGTACTGTTACTGCCCCATAACTTACATGGGGTTGACCAAACTTGCAGAAACATGTTTATTTCTGCTGAAAAACATGTTTTGAACCTTTCTGCACACTGGGGTTAAGATCTGAGTGTGTGGGCTCTTCTGAGCCTTGCTGCTACATGGGGATTCAGTTGTCTGAAAAAACGCGTTTATTTCGGGCTGAAAAACACGTTTTGCAGAGTGTACTGTTACTGCCCCATAACTTACATGGGGTTGACCAAACTTGCAGAAACATGTTTATTTCTGCTGAAAAACACGTTTTGACCCTTTCTGCACACTGGGGTTAAGAGCTGAGTGTGTGGGCTCTTCTGAGACTTGCTGCTACATGGGGATTCAGTTGTCTGAAAAAACGCGTTTATTTCGGGCTGAAAAACACGTTTTGAAAAGTGTACTGTTACTGCCCCATAACTTACATGGGGTTGACCAAACTTGCAGAAACATGTTTATTTCTGCTGAAAAACATGTTTTGACACTTTCAGCACACTGGGGTTAAGATCTGAGTGTGTGGGCTCTTCTGAGCCTTGCTGCTACATGGGTATTCAGTTGTCTGAAAAAACGCGTTTATTTCGGGCTGAAAAACACGTTTTGAAAAGTGTACTGTTACTGCCCCATAACTTACATGGGGTTGACCAAACTTGCAGAAACATGTTTATTTCTGCTGAAAAACATGTTTTGAGCCTTTCTGCACACTGGGGTTAAGATCTGAGTGTGTGGGCTCTTCTGAGCCTTGCTGCTACATGGGGATTCAGTTGTCTGAAAAAACGCGTTTATTTCGGGCTGAAAAACACGTTTTGAAAAGTGTACTGTTACTGCCCCATAACTTACATGGGGTTGACCAAACTTGCAGAAACATGTTTATTTCTGCTGAAAAACATGTTTTGAACCTTTCTGCACACTGGGGTTAAGATCTGAGTGTGTGGGCTCTTCTGAGCCTTGCTGCTACATGGGGATTCAGTTGTCTGAAAAAACGCGTTTATTTCGTGCTGAAAAACACGTTTTGCAGAGTGTACTGTTACTGCCCCATAACTTACATGGGGTTGACCAAACTTGCAGAAACATGTTTATTTCTGCTAAAAAACATGTTTTGACACTTTCAGCACACTGGGGTTAAGATCTGAGTGTGTGGGCTCTTCTGAGCCTTGCTGCTACATGGGTATTCAGTTGTCTGAAAAAACGCGTTTATTTCGGGCTGAAAAACACGTTTTGAAAAGTGTACTGTTACTGCCCCATAACTTACATGGGGTTGACCAAACTTGCAGAAACATGTTTATTTCTGCTGAAAAACATGTTTTGAACCTTTCTGCACACTGGGGTTAAGATCTGAGTGTGTGGGCTCTTCTGAGCCTTGCTGCTACATGGGGATTCAGTTGTCTGAAAAAACGCGTTTATTTCGGGCTGAAAAACACGTTTTGAAAAGTGTACTGTTACTGCCCCATAACTTACATGGGGTTGACCAAACTTGCAGAAACATGTTTATTTCTGCTGAAAAACATGTTTTGACACTTTCAGCACACTGGGGTTAAGATCTGAGTGTGTGGGCTCTTCTGAGCCTTGCTGCTACATGGGTATTCAGTTGTCTGAAAAAACGCGTTTATTTCGGGCTGAAAAACACGTTTTGAAAAGTGTACTGTTACTGCCCCATAACTTTCATGGGGTTGACCAAACTTGCAGAAACATGTTTATTTCTGCTGAAAAACATGTTTTGACACTTTCAGCACACTGGGGTTAAGATCTGAGTGTGTGGGCTCTTCTGAGCCTTGCTGCTACATGGGTATTCAGTTGTCTGAAAAAACGCGTTTATTTCGGGCTGAAAAACACGTTTTGAAAAGTGTACTGTTACTGCCCCATAACTTACATGGGGTTGACCAAACTTGCAGAAACATGTTTATTTCTGCTGAAAAACATGTTTTGAACCTTTCTGCACACTGGGGTTAAGATCTGAGTGTGTGGGCTCTTCTGAGACTTGCTGCTACATGGGGATTCAGTTGTCTGAAAAAACACGTTTATTTCGGGCTGAAAAACACGTTTTGAAAAGTGTACTGTTACTGCCCCATAACTTACATGGGGTTGACCAAACTTGCAGAAACATGTTTATTTCTGCTGAAAATCATGTTTTGACACTTTCAGCACACTGGGGTTAAGATCTGAGTGTGTGGGCTCTTCTGAGCCTTGCTGCTACATGGGTATTCAGTTGTCTGAAAAAACGCGTTTATTTCGGGCTGAAAAACACGTTTTGAAAAGTGTACTGTTACTGCCCCATAACTTACATGGGGTTGACCAAACTTGCAGAAACATGTTTATTTCTGCTGAAAAACATGTTTTGACACTTTCAGCACACTGGGGTTAAGATCTGAGTGTGTGGGCTCTTCTGAGCCTTGCTGCTACATGGGTATTCAGTTGTTTGAAAAAACGCGTTTATTTCGGGCTGAAAAACACGTTTTGAAAAGTGTACTGGTACTGCCCCATAACTTACATGGGGTTGACCAAACTTGCAGAAACATGTTTATTTCTGCTGAAAAACATGTTTTGACACTTTCAGCACACTGGGGTTAAGATCTGAGTGTGTGGGCTCTTCTGAGCCTTGTTGCTACATGGGGATTCAGTTGTCTGAAAAAACGCGTTTATTTCGGGCTGAAAAACACGTTTTGCAGAGTGTACTGTTACTGCCCCATAACTTACATGGGGTTGACCAAACTTGCAGAAACATGTTTATTTCTGCTGAAAAACACGTTTTGACCCTTTCTGCACACTGGGGTTAAGAGCTGAGTGTGTGGGCTCTTCTGAGACTTGCTGCTACATGGGGATTCAGTTGTCTGAAAAAACGCGTTTATTTCGGGCTGAAAAACACGTTTTGAAAAGTGTACTGTTACTGCCCCATAACTTACATGGGGTTGACCAAACTTGCAGAAACATGTTTATTTCTGCTGAAAAACATGTTTTGACACTTTCAGCACACTGGGGTTAAGATCTGAGTGTGTGGGCTCTTCTGAGCCTTGCTGCTACATGGGTATTCAGTTGTCTGAAAAAACGCGTTTATTTCGGGCTGAAAAACACGTTTTGAAAAGTGTACTGTTACTGCCCCATAACTTACATGGGGTTGACCAAACTTGCAGAAACATGTTTATTTCTGCTGAAAAACATGTTTTGAACCTTTCTGCACACTGGGGTTAAGATCTGAGTGTGTGGGCTCTTCTGAGCCTTGCTGCTACATGGGTATTCAGTTGTCTGAAAAAACGCGTTTATTTCGGGCTGAAAAACACGTTTTGAAAAGTGTACTGTTACTGCCCCATAACTTACATGGGGTTGACCAAACTTGCAGAAACATGTTTATTTCTGCTGAAAAACATGTTTTGACACTTTCAGCACACTGGGGTTAAGATCTGAGTGTGTGGGCTCTTCTGAGCCTTGCTGCTACATGGGGATTCAGTTGTCTGAAAAAACGCGTTTATTTCGGGCTGAAAAACACGTTTTGCAGAGTGTACTGTTACTGCCCCATAACTTACATGGGGTTGACCAAACTTGCAGAAACATGTTTATTTCTGCTGAAAAACACGTTTTGACCCTTTCTGCACACTGGGGTTAAGAGCTGAGTGTGTGGGCTCTTCTGAGACTTGCTGCTACATGGGGATTCAGTTGTCTGAAAAAACGCGTTTATTTCGGGCTGAAAAACACGTTTTGAAAAGTGTACTGTTACTGCCCCATAACTTACATGGGGTTGACCAAACTTGCAGAAACATGTTTATTTCTGCTGAAAAACACGTTTTGACCCTTTCTGCACACTGGGGTTAAGATCTGAGTGTGTGGGCTCTTCTGAGCCTTGCTGCTACATGGGTATTCAGTTGTCTGAAAAAACGCGTTTATTTCGGGCTGAAAAACACGTTTTGAAAAGTGTACTGTTACTGCCCCATAACTTACATGGGGTTGACCAAACTTGCAGAAACATGTTTATTTCTGCTGAAAAACATGTTTTGAACCTTTCTGCACACTGGGGTTAAGATCTGAGTGTGTGGGCTCTTCTGAGCCTTGCTGCTACATGGGGATTCAGTTGTCTGAAAAAACGCGTTTATTTCGGGCTGAAAAACACGTTTTGAAAAGTGTACTGTTACTGCCCCATAACTTACATGGGGTTGACCAAACTTGCAGAAACATGTTTATTTCTGCTGAAAAACATGTTTTGAACCTTTCTGCACACTGGGGTTAAGATCTGAGTGTGTGGGCTCTTCTGAGCCTTGCTGCTACATGGGGATTCAGTTGTCTGAAAAAACGCGTTTATTTCGGGCTGAAAAACACGTTTTGCAGTGTACTGTTACTGCCCCATAACTTACATGGGGTTGACCAAACTTGCAGAAACATGTTTATTTCTGCTGAAAAACACGTTTTGACCCTTTCTGCACACTGGGGTTAAGAGCTGAGTGTGTGGGCTCTTCTGAGACTTGCTGCTACATGGGGATTCAGTTGTCTGAAAAAACGCGTGTATTTCGGGCTGAAAAACACGTTTTGAAAAGTGTACTGTTACTGCCCCATAACTTACATGGGGTTGACCAAACTTGCAGAAACATGTTTATTTCTGCTGAAAAACATGTTTTGACACTTTCAGCACACTGGGGTTAAGATCTGAGTGTGTGGGCTCTTCTGAGCCTTGCTGCTACATGGGTATTCAGTTGTCTGAAAAAACGCGTTTATTTCGGGCTGAAAAACACGTTTTGAAAAGTGTACTGTTACTGCCCCATAACTTACATGGGGTTGACCAAACTTGCAGAAACATGTTTATTTCTGCTGAAAAACATGTTTTGAACCTTTCTGCACACTGGGGTTAAGATCTGAGTGTGTGGGCTCTTCTGAGCCTTGCTGCTACATGGGGATTCAGTTGTCTGAAAAAACGCGTTTATTTCGTGCTGAAAAACACGTTTTGCAGAGTGTACTGTTACTGCCCCATAACTTACATGGGGTTGACCAAACTTGCAGAAACATGTTTATTTCTGCTGAAAAACATGTTTTGACACTTTCAGCACACTGGGGTTAAGATCTGAGTGTGTGGGCTCTTCTGAGCCTTGCTGCTACATGGGTATTCAGTTGTTTGAAAAAACGCGTTTATTTCGGGCTGAAAAACACGTTTTGAAAAGTGTACTGGTACTGCCCCATAACTTACATGGGGTTGACCAAACTTGCAGAAACATGTTTATTTCTGCTGAAAAACATGTTTTGACACTTTCAGCACACTGGGGTTAAGATCTGAGTGTGTGGGCTCTTCTGAGCCTTGTTGCTACATGGGGATTCAGTTGTCTG
This sequence comes from Lepisosteus oculatus, assembly GCF_040954835.1. Taxonomy (NCBI): domain Eukaryota; kingdom Metazoa; phylum Chordata; class Actinopteri; order Semionotiformes; family Lepisosteidae; genus Lepisosteus; species Lepisosteus oculatus. The sequence goes on from NW_027167820.1 coordinate 27,823, forward strand.
AAAAAACGCGTTTATTTCGGGCTGAAAAACACGTTTTGCAGAGTGTACTGTTACTGCCCCATAACTTACATGGGGTTGACCAAACTTGCAGAAACATGTTTATTTCTGCTGAAAAACACGTTTTGACCCTTTCTGCACACTGGGGTTAAGAGCTGAGTGTGTGGGCTCTTCTGAGACTTGCTGCTACATGGGGATTCAGTTGTCTGAAAAAACGCGTTTATTTCGGGCTGAAAAACACGTTTTGAAAAGTGTACTGTTACTGCCCCATAACTTACATGGGGTTGACCAAACTTGCAGAAACATGTTTATTTCTGCTGAAAAACATGTTTTGACACTTTCAGCACACTGGGGTTAAGATCTGAGTGTGTGGGCTCTTCTGAGCCTTGCTGCTACATGGGTATTCAGTTGTCTGAAAAAACGCGTTTATTTCGGGCTGAAAAACACGTTTTGAAAAGTGTACTGTTACTGCCCCATAACTTACATGGGGTTGACCAAACTTGCAGAAACATGTTTATTTCTGCTGAAAAACATGTTTTGAACCTTTCTGCACACTGGGGTTAAGATCTGAGTGTGTGGGCTCTTCTGAGACTTGCTGCTACATGGGGATTCAGTTGTCTGAAAAAACGCGTTTATTACGGGCTGAAAAACACGTTTTGAAAAGTGTACTGTTACTGCCCCATAACTTACATGGGGTTGACCAAACTTGCAGAAACATGTTTATTTCTGCTGAAAAACATGTTTTGACACTTTCAGCACACTGGGGTTAAGATCTGAGTGTGTGGGCTCTTCTGAGCCTTGCTGCTACATGGGTATTCAGTTGTCTGAAAAAACGCGTTTATTTCATGCTGAAAAACACGTTTTGAAAAGTGTACTGTTACTGCCCCATAACTTACATGGGGTTGACCAAACTTGCAGAAACATGTTTATTTCTGCTGAAAAACATGTTTTGACACTTTCAGCACACTGGGGTTAAGATCTGAGTGTGTGGGCTCTTCTGAGCCTTGCTGCTACATGGGGATTCAGTTGTCTGAAAAAACGCGTTTATTTCGGGCTGAAAAACACGTTTTGCAGAGTGTACTGTTACTGCCCCATAACTTACATGGGGTTGACCAAACTTGCAGAAACATGTTTATTTCTGCTGAAAAACACGTTTTGACCCTTTCTGCACACTGGGGTTAAGAGCTGAGTGTGTGGGCTCTTCTGAGACTTGCTGCTACATGGGGATTCAGTTGTCTGAAAAAACGCGTTTATTTCGGGCTGAAAAACACGTTTTGAAAAGTGTACTGTTACTGCCCCATAACTTACATGGGGTTGACCAAACTTGCAGAAACATGTTTATTTCTGCTGAAAAACATGTTTTGACACTTTCAGCACACTGGGGTTAAGATCTGAGTGTGTGGGCTCTTCTGAGCCTTGCTGCTACATGGGGATTCAGTTGTCTGAAAAAACGCGTTTATTTCGGGCTGAAAAACACGTTTTGCAGAGTGTACTGTTACTGCCCCATAACTTACATGGGGTTGACCAAACTTGCAGAAACATGTTTATTTCTGCTGAAAAACACGTTTTGACCCTTTCTGCACACTGGGGTTAAGAGCTGAGTGTGTGGGCTCTTCTGAGACTTGCTGCTACATGGGGATTCAGTTGTCTGAAAAAACGCGTTTATTTCGGGCTGAAAAACACGTTTTGAAAAGTGTACTGTTACTGCCCCATAACTTACATGGGGTTGACCAAACTTGCAGAAACATGTTTATTTCTGCTGAAAAACACGTTTTGACCCTTTCTGCACACTGGGGTTAAGATCTGAGTGTGTGGGCTCTTCTGAGCCTTGCTGCTACATGGGTATTCAGTTGTCTGAAAAAACGCGTTTATTTCGGGCTGAAAAACACGTTTTGAAAAGTGTACTGTTACTGCCCCATAACTTACATGGGGTTGACCAAACTTGCAGAAACATGTTTATTTCTGCTGAAAAACATGTTTTGAACCTTTCTGCACACTGGGGTTAAGATCTGAGTGTGTGGGCTCTTCTGAGCCTTGCTGCTACATGGGGATTCAGTTGTCTGAAAAAACGCGTTTATTTCGGGCTGAAAAACACGTTTTGAAAAGTGTACTGTTACTGCCCCATAACTTACATGGGGTTGACCAAACTTGCAGAAACATGTTTATTTCTGCTGAAAAACATGTTTTGAACCTTTCTGCACACTGGGGTTAAGATCTGAGTGTGTGGGCTCTTCTGAGCCTTGCTGCTACATGGGGATTCAGTTGTCTGAAAAAACGCGTTTATTTCGGGCTGAAAAACACGTTTTGCAGTGTACTGTTACTGCCCCATAACTTACATGGGGTTGACCAAACTTGCAGAAACATGTTTATTTCTGCTGAAAAACACGTTTTGACCCTTTCTGCACACTGGGGTTAAGAGCTGAGTGTGTGGGCTCTTCTGAGACTTGCTGCTACATGGGGATTCAGTTGTCTGAAAAAACGCGTGTATTTCGGGCTGAAAAACACGTTTTGAAAAGTGTACTGTTACTGCCCCATAACTTACATGGGGTTGACCAAACTTGCAGAAACATGTTTATTTCTGCTGAAAAACATGTTTTGACACTTTCAGCACACTGGGGTTAAGATCTGAGTGTGTGGGCTCTTCTGAGCCTTGCTGCTACATGGGTATTCAGTTGTCTGAAAAAACGCGTTTATTTCGGGCTGAAAAACACGTTTTGAAAAGTGTACTGTTACTGCCCCATAACTTACATGGGGTTGACCAAACTTGCAGAAACATGTTTATTTCTGCTGAAAAACATGTTTTGAACCTTTCTGCACACTGGGGTTAAGATCTGAGTGTGTGGGCTCTTCTGAGCCTTGCTGCTACATGGGGATTCAGTTGTCTGAAAAAACGCGTTTATTTCGTGCTGAAAAACACGTTTTGCAGAGTGTACTGTTACTGCCCCATAACTTACATGGGGTTGACCAAACTTGCAGAAATATGTTTATTTCTGCTGAAAAACACGTTTTGACCCTTTCTGCACACTGGGGTTGAGAGCTGAGTGTGTGGGCTCTTCTGAGACTTGCTGCTACATGGGGATTCAGTTGTCTGAAAAAACGCGTTTATTTCGGGCTGAAAAACACGTTTTGAAAAGTGTACTGTTACTGCCCCATAACTTACATGGGGTTGACCAAACTTGCAGAAACATGTTTATTTCTGCTGAAAAACATGTTTTGACACTTTCAGCACACTGGGGTTAAGATCTGAGTGTGTGGGCTCTTCTGAGCCTTGCTGCTACATGGGTATTCAGTTGTCTGAAAAAACGCGTTTATTTCGGGCAGAAAAACACGTTTTGAAAAGTGTACTGTTACTGCCCCATAACTTACATGGGGTTGACCAAACTTGCAGAAACATGTTTATTTCTGCTGAAAAACATGTTTTGACACTTTCAGCACACTGGGGTTAAGATCTGAGTGTGTGGTCTCTTCTGAGCCTTGTTGCTACATGGGTATTCAGTTGTCTGAAAAAACGCGTTTATTTCGGGCTGAAAAACACGTTTTGAAAAGTGTACTGTTACTGCCCCATAACTTACATGGGGTTGACCAAACTTGCAGAAACATGTTTATTTCTGCTGAAAAACATGTTTTGAACCTTTCTGCACACTGGGGTTAAGATCTGAGTGTGTGGGCTCTTCTGAGCCTTGTTGCTACATGGGGATTCAGTTGTCTGAAAAAACGCATTTATTTCGGGCTGAAAAACACGTTTTGAAAAGTGTACTGTTACTGCCCCATAACTTACATGGGGTTGACCAAACTTGCAGAAACATGTTTATTTCTGCTGAAAAACATGTTTTGACACTTTCAGCACACTGGGGTTAAGATCTGAGTGTGTGGGCTCTTCTGAGCCTTGTTGCTACATGGGTATTCAGTTGTCTGAAAAAACGCGTTTATTTCGGGCTGAAAAACACGTTTTGAAAAGTGTACTGTTACTGCCCCATAACTTACATGGGGTTGACCAAACTTGCAGAAACATGTTTATTTCTGCTGAAAAACATGTTTTGACACTTTCAGCACACTGGGGTTAAGATCTGAGTGTGTGGTCTGTTCTGAGCCTTGTTGCTACATGGGTATTCAGTTGTCTGAAAAAACGCGTTTATTTCGGGCTGAAAAACACGTTTTGAAAAGTGTACTGTTACTGCCCCATAACTTACATGGGGTTGACCAAACTTGCAGAAACATGTTTATTTCTGCTGAAAAACATGTTTTGAACCTTTCTGCACACTGGGGTTAAGATCTGAGTGTGTGGGCTCTTCTGAGCCTTGCTGCTACATGGGGATTCAGTTGTCTGAAAAAACGCGTTTATTTCGTGCTGAAAAACACGTTTTGCAGAGTGTACTGTTACTGCCCCATAACTTACATGGGGTTGACCAAACTTGCAGAAACATGTTTATTTCTGCTGAAAAACATGTTTTGAACCTTTCTGCACACTGGGGTTAAGATCTGAGTGTGTGGGCTCTTCTGAGACTTGCTGCTACATGGGGATTCAGTTGTCTGAAAAAACGCGTTTATTACGGGCTGAAAAACACGTTTTGAAAAGTGTACTGTTACTGCCCCATAACTTACATGGGGTTGACCAAACTTGCAGAAACATGTTTATTTCTGCTGAAAAACATGTTTTGACACTTTCAGCACACTGGGGTTAAGATCTGAGTGTGTGGGCTCTTCTGAGCCTTGCTGCTACATGGGTATTCAGTTGTCTGAAAAAACGCGTTTATTTCGGGCTGAAAAACACGTTTTGAAAAGTGTACTGTTACTGCCCCATAACTTACATGGGGTTGACCAAACTTGCAGAAACATGTTTATTTCTGCTGAAAAACATGTTTTGACACTTTCAGCACACTGGGGTTAAGATCTGAGTGTGTGGGCTCTTCTGAGCCTTGCTGCTACATGGGGATTCAGTTGTCTGAAAAAACGCGTTTATTTCGGGCTGAAAAACACGTTTTGCAGAGTGTACTGTTACTGCCCCATAACTTACATGGGGTTGACCAAACTTGCAGAAACATGTTTATTTCTGCTGAAAAACACGTTTTGACCCTTTCTGCACACTGGGGTTAAGAGCTGAGTGTGTGGGCTCTTCTGAGACTTGCTGCTACATGGGGATTCAGTTGTCTGAAAAAACGCGTTTATTTCGGGCTGAAAAACACGTTTTGAAAAGTGTACTGTTACTGCCCCATAACTTACATGGGGTTGACCAAACTTGCAGAAACATGTTTATTTCTGCTGAAAAACATGTTTTGACACTTTCAGCACACTGGGGTTAAGATCTGAGTGTGTGGGCTCTTCTGAGCCTTGCTGCTACATGGGGATTCAGTTGTCTGAAAAAACGCGTTTATTTCGGGCAGAAAAACACGTTTTGAAAAGTGTACTGTTACTGCCCCATAACTTACATGGGGTTGACCAAACTTGCAGAAACATGTTTATTTCTGCTGAAAAACATGTTTTGAACCTTTCTGCACACTGGGGTTAAGATCTGAGTGTGTGGGCTCTTCTGAGACTTGCTGCTACATGGGGATTCAGTTGTCTGAAAAAACGCGTTTATTTCGGGCTGAAAAACACGTTTTGAAAAGTGTACTGTTACTGCCCCATAACTTACATGGGATTGACCAAACTTGCAGAAACATGTTTATTTCTGCTGAAAAACATGTTTTGACACTTTCAGCACACTGGGGTTAAGATCTGAGTGTGTGGTCTCTTCTGAGCCTTGTTGCTACATGGGTATTCAGTTGTCTGAAAAAACGCGTTTATTTCGGGCTGAAAAACACGTTTTGAAAAGTGTACTGTTACTGCCCCATAACTTACATGGGGTTGACCAAACTTGCAGAAACATGTTTATTTCTGCTGAAAAACATGTTTTGAACCTTTCTGCACACTGGGGTTAAGATCTGAGTGTGTGGGCTCTTCTGAGCCTTGTTGCTACATGGGGATTCAGTTGTCTGAAAAAACGCATTTATTTCGGGCTGAAAAACACGTTTTGAAAAGTGTACTGTTACTGCCCCATAACTTACATAGGGTTGACCAAACTTGCAGAAACATGTTTATTTCTGCTGAAAAACATGTTTTGACACTTTCAGCACACTGGGGTTAAGATCTGAGTGTGTGGTCTCTTCTGAGCCTTGTTGCTACATGGGTATTCAGTTGTCTGAAAAAACGCGTTTATTTCGGGCTGAAAAACACGTTTTGAAAAGTGTACTGTTACTGCCCCATAACTTACATGGGGTTGACCAAACTTGCAGAAACATGTTTATTTCTGCTGAAAACATGTTTTGAACCTTTCTGCACACTGGGGTTAAGATCTGAGTGTGTGGGCTCTTCTGAGCCTTGCTGCTACATGGGGATTCAGTTGTCTGAAAAAACGCGTTTATTTCGTGCTGAAAAACACGTTTTGCAGAGTGTACTGTTACTGCCCCATAACTTACATGGGGTTGACCAAACTTGCAGAAACATGTTTATTTCTGCTGAAAAACATGTTTTGAACCTTTCTGCACACTGGGGTTAAGATCTGAGTGTGTGGGCTCTTCTGAGCCTTGCTGCTACATGGGGATTCAGTTGTCTGAAAAAACGTGTTTATTTCGTGCTGAAAAACACGTTTTGCAGAGTGTACTGTTACTGCCCCATAACTTACATGGGGTTGACCAAACTTGCAGAAACATGTTTATTTCTGCTGAAAAACATGTTTTGACACTTTCAGCACACTGGGGTTAAGATCTGATTATGTGGGCTCTTCTGAGCCGTGCTGCTACATGGGTATTCAGTTGTCTGAAAAAACGCGTTTATTTCGGGCTGAAAAACACGTTTTGAAAAGTGTACTGTTACTGCCCCATAACTTACATGGGGTTGACCAAACTTGCAGAAACATGTTTATTTCTGCTGAAAAACATGTATTGACACTTTCAGCACACTGGGGTTAAGATCTGAGTGTGTGGGCTCTTCTGAGCCTTGCTGCTACATGGGTATTCAGTTGTCTGAAAAAACGCGTTTATTTCGGGCTGAAAAACACGTTTTGAAAAGTGTACTGTTACTGCCCCATAACTTACATGGGGTTGACCAAACTTGCAGAAACATGTTTATTTCTGCTGAAAAACATGTTTTGAACCTTTCTGCACACTGGGGTTAAGATCTGAGTGTGTGGGCTCTTCTGAGACTTGCTGCTACATGGGGATTCAGTTGTCTGAAAAAACGCGTTTATTACGGGCTGAAAAACACGTTTTGAAAAGTGTACTGTTACTGCCCCATAACTTACATGGGGTTGACCAAACTTGCAGAAACATGTTTATTTCTGCTGAAAAACATGTTTTGACACTTTCAGCACACTGGGGTTAAGATCTGAGTGTGTGGGCTCTTCTGAGCCTTGCTGCTACATGGGTATTCAGTTGTCTGAAAAAACGCGTTTATTTCGGGCTGAAAAACACGTTTTGAAAAGTGTACTGTTACTGCCCCATAACTTACATGGGGTTGACCAAACTTGCAGAAACATGTTTATTTCTGCTGAAAAACATGTTTTGACCCTTTCTGCACACTGGGGTTGAGAGCTGAGTGTGTGGGCTCTTCTGAGACTTGCTGCTACATGGGGATTCAGTTGTCTGAAAAAACGCGTTTATTTCGAACTGAAAAACACGTTTTGAAAAGTGTACTGTTACTGCCCCATAACTTACATGGGGTTGACCAAACTTGCAGAAACATGTTTATTTCTGCTGAAAAACATGTTTTGACACTTTCAGCACACTGGGGTTAAGATCTGAGTATGTGGGCTCTTCTGAGCCGTGCTGCTACATGGGTATTCAGTTGTCTGAAAAAACGCGTTTATTTCGGGCTGAAAAACACGTTTTGAAAAGTGTACTGTTACTGCCCCATAACTTACATGGGGTTGACCAAACTTGCAGAAACATGTTTATTTCTGCTGAAAAACATGTATTGACACTTTCAGCACACTGGGGTTAAGATCTGAGTGTGTGGGCTCTTCTGAGCCTTGCTGCTACATGGGTATTCAGTTGTCTGAAAAAACGCGTTTATTTCGGGCTGAAAAACACGTTTTGAAAAGTGTACTGTTACTGCCCCATAACTTACATGGGGTTGACCAAACTTGCAGAAACATGTTTATTTCTGCTGAAAAACATGTTTTGAACCTTTCTGCACACTGGGGTTAAGATCTGAGTGTGTGGGCTCTTCTGAGACTTGCTGCTACATGGGGATTCAGTTGTCTGAAAAAACGCGTTTATTACGGGCTGAAAAACATGTTTTGAAAAGTGTACTGTTACTGCCCCATAACTTACATGGGGTTGACCAAACTTGCAGAAACATGTTTATTTCTGCTGAAAAACATGTTTTGACACTTTCAGCACACTGGGGTTAAGATCTGAGTGTGTGGGCTCTTCTGAGCCTTGCTGCTACATGGGTATTCAGTTGTCTGAAAAAACGCGTTTATTTCGGGCTGAAAAACACGTTTTGAAAAGTGTACTGTTACTGCCCCATAACTTACATGGGGTTGACCAAACTTGCAGAAACATGTTTATTTCTGCTGAAAAACATGTTTTGACACTTTCAGCACACTGGGGTTAAGATCTGAGTGTGTGGGCTCTTCTGAGCCTTGCTGCTACATGGGGATTCAGTTGTCTGAAAAAACGCGTTTATTTCGGGCTGAAAAACACGTTTTGCAGAGTGTACTGTTACTGCCCCATAACTTACATGGGGTTGACCAAACTTGCAGAAACATGTTTATTTCTGCTGAAAAACACGTTTTGACCCTTTCTGCACACTGGGGTTAAGAGCTGAGTGTGTGGGCTCTTCTGAGACTTGCTGCTACATGGGGATTCAGTTGTCTGAAAAAACGCGTTTATTTCGGGCTGAAAAACACGTTTTGAAAAGTGTACTGTTACTGCCCCATAACTTACATGGGGTTGACCAAACTTGCAGAAACATGCTTATTTCTGCTGAAAAACATGTTTTGACACTTTCAGCACACTGGGGTTAAGATCTGAGTGTGTGGGCTCTTCTGAGCCTTGCTGCTACATGGGGATTCAGTTGTCTGAAAAAACGCGTTTATTTCGGGCTGAAAAACACGTTTTGCAGAGTGTACTGTTACTGCCCCATAACTTACATGGGGTTGACCAAACTTGCAGAAACATGTTTATTTCTGCTGAAAAACACGTTTTGACCCTTTCTGCACACTGGGGTTAAGAGCTGAGTGTGTGGGCTCTTCTGAGACTTGCTGCTACATGGGGATTCAGTTGTCTGAAAAAACGCGTTTATTTCGGGCTGAAAAACACGTTTTGAAAAGTGTACTGTTACTGCCCCATAACTTACATGGGGTTGACCAAACTTGCAGAAACATGTTTATTTCTGCTGAAAAACATGTTTTGACACTTTCAGCACACTGGGGTTAAGATCTGAGTGTGTGGGCTCTTCTGAGCCTTGCTGCTACATGGGTATTCAGTTGTCTGAAAAAACGCGTTTATTTCGGGCTGAAAAACACGTTTTGAAAAGTGTACTGTTACTGCCCCATAACTTACATGGGGTTGACCAAACTTGCAGAAACATGTTTATTTCTGCTGAAAAACATGTTTTGACACTTTCAGCACACTGGGGTTAAGATCTGAGTGTGTGGGCTCTTCTGAGCCTTGCTGCTACATGGGGATTCAGTTGTCTGAAAAAACGCGTTTATTTCGGGCTGAAAAACACGTTTTGCAGAGTGTACTGTTACTGCCCCATAACTTACATGGGGTTGACCAAACTTGCAGAAAATGTTTATTTCTGCTGAAAAACACGTTTTGACCCTTTCTGCACACTGGGGTTAAGAGCTGAGTGTGTGGGCTCTTCTGAGACTTGCTGCTACATGGGGATTCAGTTGTCTGAAAAAACGCGTTTATTTCGGGCTGAAAAACACGTTTTGAAAAGTGTACTGTTACTGCCCCATAACTTACATGGGGTTGACCAAACTTGCAGAAACATGTTTATTTCTGCTGAAAAACATGTTTTGACACTTTCAGCACACTGGGGTTAAGATCTGAGTGTGTGGGCTCTTCTGAGCCTTGCTGCTACATGGGTATTCAGTTGTCTGAAAAAACGCGTTTATTTCGGGCTGAAAAACACGTTTTGAAAAGTGTACTGTTACTGCCCCATAACTTACATGGGGTTGACCAAACTTGCAGAAACATGTTTATTTCTGCTGAAAAACATGTTTTGACACTTTCAGCACACTGGGGTTAAGATCTGAGTGTGTGGGCTCTTCTGAGCCTTGTTGCTACATGGGGATTCAGTTGTCTGAAAAAACGCATTAATTTCGGGCTGAAAATACGTTTTGAAAAGTGTACTGTTACTGCCCCATAACTTACATGGGGTTGACCAAACTTGCAGAAACATGTTTATTTCTGCTGAAAAACACGTTTTGACCCTTTCTGCACACTGGGGTTAAGAGCTGAGTGTGTGGGCTCTTCTGAGACTTGCTGCTACATGGGGATTCAGTTGTCTGAAAAAACGCGTTGATTTCGGGCTGAAAAACACGTTTTGAAAAGTGTACTGTTACTGCCCCATAACTTACATGGGGTTGACCAAACTTGCAGAAACATGTTTATTTCTGCTGAAAAACATGTTTTGACACTTTCAGCACACTGGGGTTAAGATCTGAGTGTGTGTTCTCTTCTGAGCCTTGCTGCTACATGGGGATTCAGTTGTCTGAAAAAACGCGTTTATTTCGGGCTGAAAAACACGTTTTGCAGAGTGTACTGTTACTGCCCCATAACTTACATGGGGTTGACCAAACTTGCAGAAACATGTTTATTTCTGCTGAAAAACACGTTTTGACCCTTTCTGCACACTGGGGTTAAGATCTGAGTGTGTGGGCTCTTCTGAGCCTTGCTGCTACATGGGGATTCAGTTGTCTGAAAAAACGCGTTTATTTCGGGCTGAAAAACACGTTTTGAAAAGTGTACTGTTACTGCCCCATAACTTACATGGGGTTGACCAAACTTGCAGAAACATGTTTATTTCTGCTGAAAAACATGTTTTGACACTTTCAGCACACTGGGGTTAAGATCTGAGTGTGTGGGCTCTTCTGAGCCTTGCTGCTACATGGGTATTCAGTTGTCTGAAAAAACGCGTTTATTTCGGGCTGAAAAACACGTTTTGAAAAGTGTACTGTTACTGCCCCATAACTTACATGGGGTTGACCAAACTTGCAGAAACATGTTTATTTCTGCTGAAAAACATGTTTTGACACTTTCAGCACACTGGGGTTAAGATCTGAGTGTGTGGGCTCTTCTGAGCCTTGTTGCTACATGGGGATTCAGTTGTCTGAAAAAACGCATTAATTTCGGGCTGAAAAACACGTTTTGAAAAGTGTACTGTTACTGCCCCATAACTTACATGGGGTTGACCAAACTTGCAGAAACATGTTTATTTCTGCTGAAAAACACGTTTTGACCCTTTCTGCACACTGGGGTTAAGAGCTGAGTGTGTGGGCTCTTCTGAGACTTGCTGCTACATGGGGATTCAGTTGTCTGAAAAAACGCGTTGATTTCGGGCTGAAAAACACGTTTTGAAAAGTGTACTGTTACTGCCCCATAACTTACATGGGGTTGACCAAACTTGCAGAAACATGTTTATTTCTGCTGAAAAACATGTTTTGACACTTTCAGCACACTGGGGTTAAGATCTGAGTGTGTGTTCTCTTCTGAGCCTTGCTGCTACATGGGGATTCAGTTGTCTGAAAAAACGCGTTTATTTCGGGCTGAAAAACACGTTTTGCAGAGTGTACTGTTACTGCCCCATAACTTACATGGGGTTGACCAAACTTGCAGAAACATGTTTATTTCTGCTGAAAAACACGTTTTGACCCTTTCTGCACACTGGGGTTAAGATCTGAGTGTGTGGGCTCTTCTGAGCCTTGCTGCTACATGGGTATTCAGTTGTCTGAAAAAACGCGTTTATTTCGGGCTGAAAAACACGTTTTGAAAAGTGTACTGTTACTGCCCCATAACTTACATGGGGTTGACCAAACTTGCAGAAACATGTTTATTTCTGCTGAAAAACATGTTTTGACACTTTCAGCACACTGGGGTTAAGATCTGAGTGTGTGGGCTCTTCTGAGCCTTGCTGCTACATGGGTATTCAGTTGTCTGAAAAAACGCGTTTATTTCGGGCTGAAAAACACGTTTTGAAAAGTGTACTGTTACTGCCCCATAACTTACATGGGGTTGACCAAACTTGCAGAAACATGTTTATTTCTGCTGAAAAACATGTTTTGACACTTTCAGCACACTGGGGTTAAGATCTGAGTGTGTGGGCTCTTCTGAGCCTTGCTGCTACATGGGGATTCAGTTGTCTGAAAAAACGCGTTTATTTCGGGCTGAAAAACACGTTTTGCAGAGTGTACTGTTACTGCCCCATAACTTACATGGGGTTGACCAAACTTGCAGAAACATGTTTATTTCTGCTGAAAAACACGTTTTGACCCTTTCTGCACACTGGGGTTAAGAGCTGAGTGTGTGGGCTCTAGTTAGCCTTGCTGTTACATGGGGATTCAGTTGTCTGAAAAAACGCGTTTATTTCGGGCTGAAAAACACGTTTTGAAAAGTGTCCTGTTACTGCCCCATAACTTACATGGGGTTGACCAAACTTGCAGAAACATGTTTATTTCTGCTGAAAAACACGTTTTGACCCTTTCTGCACACTGGGGTTAAGAGCTGAGTGTGTGGGCTCTAGTGAGCCTTGCTGTTACATGGGGATTCAGTTGTCTGAAAAAACGTGTTTATTTCGGGCTGAAAAACACGTTTCGAAAAGTGTCCTGTTACTGCCCCATAACTTACATGGGGTTGACCAAACTTGCAGAAACATGTTTATTTCTGCTGAAAAACACGTTTTGACCCTTTCTGCACACTGGGGTTAAGAGCTGAGTGTGTGGGCTCTAGTGAGCCTTGCTGTTACATGGGGATTCAGTTGTCTGAAAAAACGCGTTTATTTCGGGCTGAAAAACACGTTTCGAAAAGTGTCCTGTTACTGCCCCATAACTTACATGGGGTTGACCAAACTTGAAGAAACATGTTTATTTCTGCTGAAAAACACGTTTTGACCCTTTCTGCACACTGTGGTTAAGAGCTGAGTGTGTGGGCTCTAGTGAGCCTTGCTGTTACATGGGGATTAAGTTGTCTGAAAAAACGCGTTTATTTCGGGCTGAAAAACACGTTTTGAAATGTGTGCTGTTACTGCCCAATAACTTACATGGGGTTGACCAAACTTGCAGAAACATGTTTATTTCTGCTGAAAAACACGTTTTGCCCCTTTCTGCACACTGGGGTTAAGAGCTGAGTGTGTGGGCTCTAGTGAGCCTTGCTGTTACATGGGGATTCAGTTGTCTGAAAAAACGCGTTTATTTCGGGCTGAAAAACACGTTTCGAAAAGTGTCCTGTTACTGCCCCATAACTTACAGGGGGTTGACCAAACTTGCAGAAACATGTTTATTTCTGCTGAAAAACACGTTTTGACCCTTTCTGCACACTGGGGTTAAGAGCTGAGTGTGTGGGCTCTAGTGAGCCTTGCTGTTACATGGGGATTCAGTTGTCTGAAAAAACGCGTTTATTTCGGGCTGAAAAACACGTTTCGAAAAGTGTCCTGTTACTGCCCCATAACTTACATGGGGTTGACCAAACTTGAAGAAACATGTTTATTTCTGCTGAAAAACACGTTTTGACCCTTTCTGCACACTGGGGTTAAGAGCTGAGTGTGTGGGCTCTAGTGAGCCTTGCTGTTACATGGGGATTCAGTTGTCTGAAAAAACGCGTTTATTTCGGGCTGAAAAACACGTTTTGAAATGTGTCCTGTTACTGCCCCATAACTTACATGGGGTTGACCAAACTTGCAGAAACATGTTTATTTCTGCTGAAAAACACGTTTTGACCCTTTCTGCACACTGGGGTTAAGAGCTGAGTGTGTGGGCTCTAGTGAGCCTTGCTGTTACATGGGGATTCAGTTGTCTGAAAAAACGCGTTTATTTCGGGCTGAAAAACACGTTTCGAAAAGTGTCCTGTTACTGCCCCATAACTTACATGGGGTTGACCAAACTTGCAGAAACATGTTTATTTCTGCTGAAAAACACGTTTTGACCCTTTCTGCACACTGGGGTTAAGAGCTGAGTGTGTGGGCTCTTCTGAGACTTGCTGCTACATGGGGATTCAGTTGTCTGAAAAAACGCGTTTATTTCGGGCTGAAAAACACGTTTTGAAAAGTGTACTGTTACTGCCCCATAACTTACATGGGGTTGACCAAACTTGCAGAAACATGCTTATTTCTGCTGAAAAACATGTTTTGACACTTTCAGCACACTGGGGTTAAGATCTGAGTGTGTGGGCTCTTCTGAGCCTTGCTGCTACATGGGGATTCAGTTGTCTGAAAAAACGCGTTTATTTCGGGCTGAAAAACACGTTTTGAAAAGTGTACTGTTACTGCCCCATAACTTACATGGGGTTGACCAAACTTGCAGAAACATGTTTATTTCTGCTGAAAAACATGTTTTGACACTTTCAGCACACTGGGGTTAAGATCTGAGTGTGTGGGCTCTTCTGAGCCTTGCTGCTACATGGGGATTCAGTTGTCTGAAAAAACGCGTTTATTTCGGGCTGAAAAACACGTTTTGCAGAGTGTACTGTTACTGCCCCATAACTTACATGGGGTTGACCAAACTTGCAGAAACATGTTTATTTCTGCTGAAAAACACGTTTTGACCCTTTCTGCACACTGGGGTTAAGAGCTGAGTGTGTGGGCTCTTCTGAGACTTGCTGCTACATGGGGATTCAGTTGTCTGAAAAAACGCGTTTATTTCGGGCTGAAAAACACGTTTTGAAAAGTGTACTGTTACTGCCCCATAACTTACATGGGGTTGACCAAACTTGCAGAAACATGTTTATTTCTGCTGAAAAACATGTTTTGACACTTTCAGCACACTGGGGTTAAGATCTGAGTGTGTGGGCTCTTCTGAGCCTTGCTGCTACATGGGTATTCAGTTGTCTGAAAAAACGCGTTTATTTCGGGCTGAAAAACACGTTTTGAAAAGTGTACTGTTACTGCCCCATAACTTACATGGGGTTGACCAAACTTGCAGAAACATGTTTATTTCTGCTGCAAAACATGTTTTGACACTTTCAGCACACTGGGGTTAAGATCTGAGTGTGTGGGCTCTTCTGAGCCTTGTTGCTACATGGGGATTCAGTTGTCTGAAAAAACGCATTAATTTCGGGCTGAAAAACACGTTTTGAAAAGTGTACTGTTACTGCCCCATAACTTACATGGGGTTGACCAAACTTGCAGAAACATGTTTATTTCTGCTGAAAAACACGTTTTGACCCTTTCTGCACACTGGGGTTAAGAGCTGAGTGTGTGGGCTCTTCTGAGACTTGCTGCTACATGGGGATTCAGTTGTCTGAAAAAACGCGTTGATTTCGGGCTGAAAAACACGTTTTGAAAAGTGTACTGTTACTGCCCCATAACTTACATGGGGTTGACCAAACTTGCAGAAACATGTTTATTTCTGCTGAAAAACATGTTTTGACACTTTCAGCACACTGGGGTTAAGATCTGAGTGTGTGTTCTCTTCTGAGCCTTGCTGCTACATGGGGATTCAGTTGTCTGAAAAAACGCGTTTATTTCGGGCTGAAAAACACGTTTTGCAGAGTGTACTGTTACTGCCCCATAACTTACATGGGGTTGACCAAACTTGCAGAAACATGTTTATTTCTGCTGAAAAACACGTTTTGACCCTTTCTGCACACTGGGGTTAAGATCTGAGTGTGTGGGCTCTTCTGAGCCTTGCTGCTACATGGGTATTCAGTTGTCTGAAAAAACGCGTTTATTTCGGGCTGAAAAACACGTTTTGAAAAGTGTACTGTTACTGCCCCATAACTTACATGGGGTTGACCAAACTTGCAGAAACATGTTTATTTCTGCTGAAAAACATGTTTTGACACTTTCAGCACACTGGGGTTAAGATCTGAGTGTGTGGGCTCTTCTGAGCCTTGCTGCTACATGGGTATTCAGTTGTCTGAAAAAACGCGTTTATTTCGGGCTGAAAAACACGTTTTGAAAAGTGTACTGTTACTGCCCCATAACTTACATGGGGTTGACCAAACTTGCAGAAACATGTTTATTTCTGCTGAAAAACATGTTTTGACACTTTCAGCACACTGGGGTTAAGATCTGAGTGTGTGGGCTCTTCTGAGCCTTGCTGCTACATGGGGATTCAGTTGTCTGAAAAAACGCGTTTATTTCGGGCTGAAAAACACGTTTTGCAGAGTGTACTGTTACTGCCCCATAACTTACATGGGGTTGACCAAACTTGCAGAAACATGTTTATTTCTGCTGAAAAACACGTTTTGACCCTTTCTGCACACTGGGGTTAAGAGCTGAGTGTGTGGGCTCTAGTTAGCCTTGCTGTTACATGGGGATTCAGTTGTCTGAAAAAACGCGTTTATTTCGGGCTGAAAAACACGTTTTGAAAAGTGTCCTGTTACTGCCCCATAACTTACATGGGGTTGACCAAACTTGCAGAAACATGTTTATTTCTGCTGAAAAACACGTTTTGACCCTTTCTGCACACTGGGGTTAAGAGCTGAGTGTGTGGGCTCTAGTGAGCCTTGCTGTTACATGGGGATTCAGTTGTCTGAAAAAACGTGTTTATTTCGGGCTGAAAAACACGTTTCGAAAAGTGTCCTGTTACTGCCCCATAACTTACATGGGGTTGACCAAACTTGCAGAAACATGTTTATTTCTGCTGAAAAACACGTTTTGACCCTTTCTGCACACTGGGGTTAAGAGCTGAGTGTGTGGGCTCTAGTGAGCCTTGCTGTTACATGGGGATTCAGTTGTCTGAAAAAACGCGTTTATTTCGGGCTGAAAAACACGTTTCGAAAAGTGTCCTGTTACTGCCCCATAACTTACATGGGGTTGACCAAACTTGAAGAAACATGTTTATTTCTGCTGAAAAACACGTTTTGACCCTTTCTGCACACTGTGGTTAAGAGCTGAGTGTGTGGGCTCTAGTGAGCCTTGCTGTTACATGGGGATTAAGTTGTCTGAAAAAACGCGTTTATTTCGGGCTGAAAAACACGTTTTGAAATGTGTGCTGTTACTGCCCAATAACTTACATGGGGTTGACCAAACTTGCAGAAACATGTTTATTTCTGCTGAAAAACACGTTTTGCCCCTTTCTGCACACTGGGGTTAAGAGCTGAGTGTGTGGGCTCTAGTGAGCCTTGCTGTTACATGGGGATTCAGTTGTCTGAAAAAACGCGTTTATTTCGGGCTGAAAAACACGTTTCGAAAAGTGTCCTGTTACTGCCCCATAACTTACAGGGGGTTGACCAAACTTGCAGAAACATGTTTATTTCTGCTGAAAAACACGTTTTGACCCTTTCTGCACACTGGGGTTAAGAGCTGAGTGTGTGGGCTCTAGTGAGCCTTGCTGTTACATGGGGATTCAGTTGTCTGAAAAAACGCGTTTATTTCGGGCTGAAAAACACGTTTCGAAAAGTGTCCTGTTACTGCCCCATAACTTACATGGGGTTGACCAAACTTGAAGAAACATGTTTATTTCTGCTGAAAAACACGTTTTGACCCTTTCTGCACACTGGGGTTAAGAGCTGAGTGTGTGGGCTCTAGTGAGCCTTGCTGTTACATGGGGATTCAGTTGTCTGAAAAAACGCGTTTATTTCGGGCTGAAAAACACGTTTTGAAATGTGTCCTGTTACTGCCCCATAACTTACATGGGGTTGACCAAACTTGCAGAAACATGTTTATTTCTGCTGAAAAACACGTTTTGACCCTTTCTGCACACTGGGGTTAAGAGCTGAGTGTGTGGGCTCTAGTGAGCCTTGCTGTTACATGGGGATTCAGTTGTCTGAAAAAACGCGTTTATTTCGGGCTGAAAAACACGTTTCGAAAAGTGTCCTGTTACTGCCCCATAACTTACATGGGGTTGACCAAACTTGCAGAAACATGTTTATTTCTGCTGAAAAACACGTTTTGACCCTTTCTGCACACTGGGGTTAAGAGCTGAGTGTGTGGGCTCTTCTGAGACTTGCTGCTACATGGGGATTCAGTTGTCTGAAAAAACGCGTTTATTTCGGGCTGAAAAACACGTTTTGAAAAGTGTACTGTTACTGCCCCATAACTTACATGGGGTTGACCAAACTTGCAGAAACATGCTTATTTCTGCTGAAAAACATGTTTTGACACTTTCAGCACACTGGGGTTAAGATCTGAGTGTGTGGGCTCTTCTGAGCCTTGCTGCTACATGGGGATTCAGTTGTCTGAAAAAACGCGTTTATTTCGGGCTGAAAAACACGTTTTGAAAAGTGTACTGTTACTGCCCCATAACTTACATGGGGTTGACCAAACTTGCAGAAACATGTTTATTTCTGCTGAAAAACATGTTTTGACACTTTCAGCACACTGGGGTTAAGATCTGAGTGTGTGGGCTCTTCTGAGCCTTGCTGCTACATGGGGATTCAGTTGTCTGAAAAAACGCGTTTATTTCGGGCTGAAAAACACGTTTTGCAGAGTGTACTGTTACTGCCCCATAACTTACATGGGGTTGACCAAACTTGCAGAAACATGTTTATTTCTGCTGAAAAACACGTTTTGACCCTTTCTGCACACTGGGGTTAAGAGCTGAGTGTGTGGGCTCTTCTGAGACTTGCTGCTACATGGGGATTCAGTTGTCTGAAAAAACGCGTTTATTTCGGGCTGAAAAACACGTTTTGAAAAGTGTACTGTTACTGCCCCATAACTTACATGGGGTTGACCAAACTTGCAGAAACATGTTTATTTCTGCTGAAAAACATGTTTTGACACTTTCAGCACACTGGGGTTAAGATCTGAGTGTGTGGGCTCTTCTGAGCCTTGCTGCTACATGGGTATTCAGTTGTCTGAAAAAACGCGTTTATTTCGGGCTGAAAAACACGTTTTGAAAAGTGTACTGTTACTGCCCCATAACTTACATGGGGTTGACCAAACTTGCAGAAACATGTTTATTTCTGCTGAAAAACATGTTTTGACACTTTCAGCACACTGGGGTTAAGATCTGAGTGTGTGGGCTCTTCTGAGCCTTGTTGCTACATGGGGATTCAGTTGTCTGAAAAAACGCATTAATTTCGGGCTGAAAAACACGTTTTGAAAAGTGTACTGTTACTGCCCCATAACTTACATGGGGTTGACCAAACTTGCAGAAACATGTTTATTTCTGCTGAAAAACACGTTTTGACCCTTTCTGCACACTGGGGTTAAGAGCTGAGTGTGTGGGCTCTTCTGAGACTTGCTGCTACATGGGGATTCAGTTGTCTGAAAAAACGCGTTGATTTCGGGCTGAAAAACACGTTTTGAAAAGTGTACTGTTACTGCCCCATAACTTACATGGGGTTGACCAAACTTGCAGAAACATGTTTATTTCTGCTGAAAAACATGTTTTGACACTTTCAGCACACTGGGGTTAAGATCTGAGTGTGTGTTCTCTTCTGAGCCTTGCTGCTACATGGGGATTCAGTTGTCTGAAAAAACGCGTTTATTTCGGGCTGAAAAACACGTTTTGCAGAGTGTACTGTTACTGCCCCATAACTTACATGGGGTTGACCAAACTTGCAGAAACATGTTTATTTCTGCTGAAAAACACGTTTTGACCCTTTCTGCACACTGGGGTTAAGATCTGAGTGTGTGGGCTCTTCTGAGCCTTGCTGCTACATGGGTATTCAGTTGTCTGAAAAAACGCGTTTATTTCGGGCTGAAAAACACGTTTTGAAAAGTGTACTGTTACTGCCCCATAACTTACATGGGGTTGACCAAACTTGCAGAAACATGTTTATTTCTGCTGAAAAACATGTTTTGACACTTTCAGCACACTGGGGTTAAGATCTGAGTGTGTGGGCTCTTCTGAGCCTTGCTGCTACATGGGTATTCAGTTGTCTGAAAAAACGCGTTTATTTCGGGCTGAAAAACACGTTTTGAAAAGTGTACTGTTACTGCCCCATAACTTACATGGGGTTGACCAAACTTGCAGAAACATGTTTATTTCTGCTGAAAAACATGTTTTGACACTTTCAGCACACTGGGGTTAAGATCTGAGTGTGTGGGCTCTTCTGAGCCTTGCTGCTACATGGGGATTCAGTTGTCTGAAAAAACGCGTTTATTTCGGGCTGAAAAACACGTTTTGCAGAGTGTACTGTTACTGCCCCATAACTTACATGGGGTTGACCAAACTTGCAGAAACATGTTTATTTCTGCTGAAAAACACGTTTTGACCCTTTCTGCACACTGGGGTTAAGAGCTGAGTGTGTGGGCTCTTCTGAGACTTGCTGCTACATGGGGATTCAGTTGTCTGAAAAAACGCGTTTATTTCGGGCTGAAAAACACGTTTTGAAAAGTGTACTGTTACTGCCCCATAACTTACATGGGGTTGACCAAACTTGCAGAAACATGTTTATTTCTGCTGAAAAACATGTTTTGACACTTTCAGCACACTGGGGTTAAGATCTGAGTGTGTGGGCTCTTCTGAGCCTTGCTGCTACATGGGTATTCAGTTGTCTGAAAAAACGCGTTTATTTCGGGCTGAAAAACACGTTTTGAAAAGTGTACTGTTACTGCCCCATAACTTACATGGGGTTGACCAAACTTGCAGAAACATGTTTATTTCTGCTGAAAAACATGTTTTGACACTTTCAGCACACTGGGGTTAAGATCTGAGTGTGTGGGCTCTTCTGAGCCTTGTTGCTACATGGGGATTCAGTTGTCTGAAAAAACGCATTAATTTCGGGCTGAAAAACACGTTTTGAAAAGTGTACTGTTACTGCCCCATAACTTACATGGGGTTGACCAAACTTGCAGAAACATGTTTATTTCTGCTGAAAAACACGTTTTGACCCTTTCTGCACACTGGGGTTAAGAGCTGAGTGTGTGGGCTCTTCTGAGACTTGCTGCTACATGGGGATTCAGTTGTCTGAAAAAACGCGTTGATTTCGGGCTGAAAAACACGTTTTGAAAAGTGTACTGTTACTGCCCCATAACTTACATGGGGTTGACCAAACTTGCAGAAACATGTTTATTTCTGCTGAAAAACATGTTTTGACACTTTCAGCACACTGGGGTTAAGATCTGAGTGTGTGTTCTCTTCTGAGCCTTGCTGCTACATGGGGATTCAGTTGTCTGAAAAAACGCGTTTATTTCGGGCTGAAAAACACGTTTTGCAGAGTGTACTGTTACTGCCCCATAACTTACATGGGGTTGACCAAACTTGCAGAAACATGTTTATTTCTGCTGAAAAACACGTTTTGACCCTTTCTGCACACTGGGGTTAAGATCTGAGTGTGTGGGCTCTTCTGAGCCTTGCTGCTACATGGGTATTCAGTTGTCTGAAAAAACGCGTTTATTTCGGGCTGAAAAACACGTTTTGAAAAGTGTACTGTTACTGCCCCATAACTTACATGGGGTTGACCAAACTTGCAGAAACATGTTTATTTCTGCTGAAAAACATGTTTTGAACCTTTCAGCACACTGGGGTTAAGATCTGAGTGTGTGGGCTCTTCTGAGCCTTGCTGCTACATGGGTATTCAGTTGTCTGAAAAAACGCGTTTATTTCGGGCTGAAAAACACGTTTTGAAAAGTGTACTGTTACTGCCCCATAACTTACATGGGGTTGACCAAACTTGCAGAAACATGTTTATTTCTGCTGAAAAACATGTTTTGACACTTTCAGCACACTGGGGTTAAGATCTGAGTGTGTGGGCTCTTCTGAGCCTTGCTGCTACATGGGGATTCAGTTGTCTGAAAAAACGCGTTTATTTCGGGCTGAAAAACACGTTTTGAAAAGTGTACTGTTACTGCCCCATAACTTACATGGGGTTGACCAAACTTGCAGAAACATGTTTATTTCTGCTGAAAAACATGTTTTGAACCTTTCTGCACACTGGGGTTAAGATCTGAGTGTGTGGGCTCTTCTGAGCCTTGCTGCTACATGGGGATTCAGTTGTCTGAAAAAACGCGTTTATTTCGGGCTGAAAAACACGTTTTGAAAAGTGTACTGTTACTGCCCCATAACTTACATGGGGTTGACCAAACTTGCAGAAACATGTTTATTTCTGCTGAAAAACACGTTTTGACCCTTTCTGCACACTGGGGTTAAGAGCTGAGTGTGTGGGCTCTAGTTAGCCTTGCTGTTACATGGGGATTCAGTTGTCTGAAAAAACGCGTTTATTTCGGGCTGAAAAACACGTTTTGAAATGTGTGCTGTTACTGCCCAATAACTTACATGGGGTTGACCAAACTTGCAGAAACATGTTTATTTCTGCTGAAAAACACGTTTTGACCCTTTCTGCACACTGGGGTTAAGAGCTGAGTGTGTGGGCTCTAGTGAGCCTTGCTGTTACATGGGGATTCAGTTGTCTGAAAAAACGCGTTTATTTCGGGCTGAAAAAAACGTTTCGAAAAGTGTCCTGTTACTGCCCCATAACTTACATGGGGTTGACCAAACTTGAAGAAACATGTTTATTTCTGCTGAAAAACACGTTTTGACCCTTTCTGCACACTGGGGTTAAGAGCTGAGTGTGTGGGCTCTAGTGAGCCTTGCTGTTACATGGGGATTCAGTTGTCTGAAAAAACGCGTTTATTTCGGGCTGAAAAACACGTTTCGAAAAGTGTCCTGTTACTGCCCCATAACTTACATGGGGTTGACCAAACTTGCAGAAACATGTTTATTTCTGCTGAAAAACACGTTTTGACCCTTTCTGCACACTGGGGTTAAGAGCTGAGTGTGTGGGCTCTAGTTAGCCTTGCTGTTACATGGGGATTCAGTTGTCTGAAAAAACGCGTTTATTTCGGGCTGAAAAACACGTTTTGAAAAGTGTCCTTTTACTGCCCCATAACTTACATGGGGTTGACCAAACTTGCAGAAACATGTTTATTTCTGCTGAAAAACACGTTTTGACCCTTTCTGCACACTGGGGTTAAGAGCTGAGTGTGTGGGCTCTAGTGAGCCTTGCTGTTACATGGGGATTCAGTTGTCTGAAAAAACGTGTTTATTTCGGGCTGAAAAACACGTTTCGAAAAGTGTCCTGTTACTGCCCCATAACTTACATGGGGTTGACCAAACTTGCAGAAACATGTTTATTTCTGCTGAAAAACACGTTTTGACCCTTTCTGCACACTGGGGTTAAGAGCTGAGTGTGTGGGCTCTAGTGAGCCTTGCTGTTACATGGGGATTCAGTTGTCTGAAAAAACGCGTTTATTTCGGGCTGAAAAACACGTTTCGAAAAGTGTCCTGTTACTGCCCCATAACTTACATGGGGTTGACCAAACTTGAAGAAACATGTTTATTTCTGCTGAAAAACACGTTTTGACCCTTTCTGCACACTGGGGTTAAGAGCTGAGTGTGTGGGCTCTAGTGAGCCTTGCTGTTACATGGGGATTCAGTTGTCTGAAAAAACGCGTTTATTTCGGGCTGAAAAACACGTTTCGAAAAGTGTCCTGTTACTGCCCCATAACTTACATGGGGTTGACCAAACTTGCAGAAACATGTTTATTTCTGCTGAAAAACACGTTTTGACCCTTTCTGCACACTGGGGTTAAGAGCTGAGTGTGTGGGCTCTAGTGAGCCTTGCTGTTACATGGGGATTCAGTTGTCTGAAAAAACGCGTTTATTTCGGGCTGAAAAACACGTTTCGAAAAGTGTCCTGTTACTGCCCCATAACTTACATGGGGTTGACCAAACTTGAAGAAACATGTTTATTTCTGCTGAAAAACACGTTTTAACCCTTTCTGCACACTGGGGTTAAGAGCTGAGTGTGTGGGCTCTAGTGAGCCTTGCTGTTACATGGGGATTCAGTTGTCTGAAAAAACGCGTTTATTTCGGGCTGAAAAACACGTTTTGAAATGTGTCCTGTTACTGCCCCATAACTTACATGGGGTTGACCAAACTTGCAGAAACATGTTTATTTCTGCTGAAAAACACGTTTTGACCCTTTCTGCACACTGGGGTTAAGAGCTGAGTGTGTGGGCTCTAGTTAGCCTTGCTGTTACATGGGGATTCAGTTGTCTGAAAAAACGCGTTTATTTCGGGCTGAAAAACACGTTTTGAAAAGTGTCCTGTTACTGCCCCATAACTTACATGGGGTTGACCAAACTTGCAGAAACATGTTTATTTCTGCTGAAAAACACGTTTTGACCCTTTCTGCACACTGGGGTTAAGAGCTGAGTGTGTGGGCTCTAGTTAGCCTTGCTGTTACATGGGGATTCAGTTGTCTGAAAAAACGCGTTTATTTCGGGCTGAAAAACACGTTTTGAAATGTGTGCTGTTACTGCCCAATAACTTACATGGGGTTGACCAAACTTGCAGAAACATGTTTATTTCTGCTGAAAAACACGTTTTGACCCTTTCTGCACACTGGGGTTAAGAGCTGAGTGTGTGGGCTCTAGTGAGCCTTGCTGTTACATGGGGATTCAGTTGTCTGAAAAAACGCGTTTATTTCGGGCTGAAAAACACGTTTCGAAAAGTGTCCTGTTACTGCCCCATAACTTACATGGGGTTGACCAAACTTGAAGAAACATGTTTATTTCTGCTGAAAAACATGTTTTGACCCTTTCTGCACACTGGGGTTAAGAGCTGAGTGTGTGGGCTCTAGTGAGCCTTGCTGTTACATGGGGATTCAGTTGTCTGAAAAAACGCGTTTATTTCGGGCTGAAAAACACGTTTCGAAAAGTGTCCTGTTACTGCCCCATAACTTACATGGGGTTGACCAAACTTGCAGAAACATGTTTATTTCTGCTGAAAAACATGTTTTGACACTTTCAGCACACTGGGGTTAAGATCTGAGTGTGTGGGCTCTTCTGAGCCTTGCTGCTACATGGGGATTCAGTTGTCTGAAAAAACGCGTTTATTTCGGGCTGAAAAACACGTTTTGCAGAGTGTACTGTTACTGCCCCATAACTTACATGGGGTTGACCAAACTTGCAGAAACATGTTTATTTCTGCTGAAAAACACGTTTTGACCCTTTCTGCACACTGGGGTTAAGAGCTGAGTGTGTGGGCTCTTCTGAGACTTGCTGCTACATGGGGATTCAGTTGTCTGAAAAAACACGTTTATTTCGGGCTGAAAAACACGTTTTGAAAAGTGTACTGTTACTGCCCCATAACTTACATGGGGTTGACCAAACTTGCAGAAACATGTTTATTTCTGCTGAAAAACATGTTTTGACACTTTCAGCACACTGGGGTTAAGATCTGAGTGTGTGGGCTCTTCTGAGCCTTGCTGCTACATGGGTATTCAGTTGTCTGAAAAAACGCGTTTATTTCGGGCTGAAAAACACGTTTTGAAATGTGTGCTGTTACTGCCCCATAACTTACATGGGGTTGACCAAACTTGCAGAAACATGTTTATTTCTGCTGAAAAACACGTTTTGACCCTTTCTGCACACTGGGGTTAAGAGCTGAGTGTGTGGGCTCTAGTGAGCCTTGCTGTTACATGGGGATTCAGTTGTCTGAAAAAACGCGTTTATTTCGGGCTGAAAAACACGTTTTGAAATGTGTCCTGTTACTGCCCCATAACTTACATGGGGTTGACCAAACTTGCAGAAACATGTTTATTTCTGCTGAAAAACACGTTTTGACCCTTTCTGCACACTGGGGTTAAGAGCTGAGTGTGTGGGCTCTTCTGAGACTTGCTGCTACATGGGGATTCAGTTGTCTGAAAAAACGCGTTTATTTCGGGCTGAAAAACACGTTTTGAAAAGTGTACTGTTACTGCCCCATAACTTACATGGGGTTGACCAAACTTGCAGAAACATGTTTATTTCTGCTGAAAAACATGTTTTGACACTTTCAGCACACTGGGGTTAAGATCTGAGTGTGTGGGCTCTTCTGAGCCTTGCTGCTACATGGGTATTCAGTTGTCTGAAAAAACGCGTTTATTTCGGGCTGAGAAACACGTTTTGAAAAGTGTACTGTTACTGCCCCATAACTTACATGGGGTTGACCAAACTTGCAGAAACATGTTTATTTCTGCTGAAAAACATGTTTTGACACTTTCAGCACACTGGGGTTAAGATCTGAGTGTGTGGGCTCTTCTGAGCCTTGTTGCTACATGGGGATTCAGTTGTCTGAAAAAACTCATTAATTTCGGGCTGAAAAACACGTTTTGAAAAGTGTACTGTTACTGCCCCATAACTTACATGGGGTTGACCAAACTTGCAGAAACATGTTTATTTCTGCTGAAAAACATGTTTTGACACTTTCAGCACACTGGGGTTAAGATCTGAGTGTGTGGGCTCTTCTGAGCCTTGCTGCTACATGGGGATTCAGTTGTCTGAAAAAACGCGTTTATTTCGGGCTGAAAAACACGTTTTGCAGAGTGTACTGTTACTGCCCCATAACTTACATGGGGTTGACCAAACTTGCAGAAACATGTTTATTTCTGCTGAAAAACACGTTTTGACCCTTTCTGCACACTGGGGTTAAGATCTGAGTGTGTGGGCTCTTCTGAGCCTTGCTGCTACATGGGTATTCAGTTGTCTGAAAAAACGCGTTTATTTCGGGCTGAAAAACACGTTTTGAAAAGTGTACTGTTACTGCCCCATAACTTACATGGGGTTGACCAAACTTGCAGAAACATGTTTATTTCTGCTGAAAAACATGTTTTGAACCTTTCTGCACACTGGGGTTAAGATCTGAGTGTGTGGGCTCTTCTGAGCCTTGCTGCTACATGGGGATTCAGTTGTCTGAAAAAACGCGTTTATTTCGGGCTGAAAAACACGTTTTGCAGAGTGTACTGTTACTGCCCCATAACTTACATGGGGTTGACCAAACTTGCAGAAACATGTTTATTTCTGCTGAAAAACACGTTTTGACCCTTTCTGCACACTGGGGTTAAGATCTGAGTGTGTGGGCTCTTCTGAGCCTTGCTGCTACATGGGTATTCAGTTGTCTGAAAAAACGCGTTTATTTCGGGCTGAAAAACACGTTTTGAAAAGTGTACTGTTACTGCCCCATAACTTACATGGGGTTGACCAAACTTGCAGAAACATGTTTATTTCTGCTGAAAAACATGTTTTGAACCTTTCTGCACACTGGGGTTAAGATCTGAGTGTGTGGGCTCTTCTGAGACTTGCTGCTACATGGGGATTCAGTTGTCTGAAAAAACGCGTTTATTACGGGCTGAAAAACACGTTTTGAAAAGTGTACTGTTACTGCCCCATAACTTACATGGGGTTGACCAAACTTGCAGAAACATGTTTATTTCTGCTGAAAAACATGTTTTGACACTTTCAGCACACTGGGATTAAGATCTGAGTGTGTGGGCTCTTCTGAGCCTTGCTGCTACATGGGGATTCAGTTGTCTGAAAAAACGCGTTTATTTCGGGCTGAAAAACACGTTTTGAAAAGTGTACTGTTACTGCCCCATAACTTACATGGGGTTGACCAAACTTGCAGAAACATGTTTATTTCTGCTGAAAAACATGTTTTGACACTTTCAGCACACTGGGGTTAAGATCTGAGTGTGTGGGCTCTTCTGAGCCTTGCTGCTACATGGGTATTCAGTTGTCTGAAAAAACGCGTTTATTTCGGGCTGAAAAACACGTTTTGAAAAGTGTACTGTTACTGCCCCATAACTTACATGGGGTTGACCAAACTTGCAGAAACATGTTTATTTCTGCTGAAAAACACGTTTTGACCCTTTCTGCACACTGGGGTTAAGAGCTGAGTGTGTGGGCTCTAGTTAGCCTTGCTGTTACATGGGGATTCAGTTGTCTGAAAAAACGCGTTTATTTCGGGCTGAAAAACACGTTTTGAAAAGTGTCCTGTTACTGCCCCATAACTTACATGGGGTTGACCAAACTTGCAGAAACATGTTTATTTCTGCTGAAAAACACGTTTTGACCCTTTCTGCACACTGGGGTTAAGAGCTGAGTGTGTGGGCTCTAGTGAGCCTTGCTGTTACATGGGGATTCAGTTGTCTGAAAAAACGTGTTTATTTCGGGCTGAAAAACACGTTTCGAAAAGTGTCCTGTTACTGCCCCATAACTTACATGGGGTTGACCAAACTTGCAGAAACATGTTTATTTCTGCTGAAAAACACGTTTTGACCCTTTCTGCACACTGGGGTTAAGAGCTGAGTGTGTGGGCTCTAGTGAGCCTTGCTGTTACATGGGGATTCAGTTGTCTGAAAAAACGCGTTTATTTCGGGCTGAAAAACACGTTTCGAAAAGTGTCCTGTTACTGCCCCATAACTTACATGGGGTTGACCAAACTTGAAGAAACATGTTTATTTCTGCTGAAAAACACGTTTTGACCCTTTCTGCACACTGGGGTTAAGAGCTGAGTGTGTGGGCTCTAGTGAGCCTTGCTGTTACATGGGGATTAAGTTGTCTGAAAAAACGCGTTTATTTCGGGCTGAAAAACACGTTTTGAAATGTGTGCTGTTACTGCCCAATAACTTACATGGGGTTGACCAAACTTGCAGAAACATGTTTATTTCTGCTGAAAAACACGTTTTGACCCTTTCTGCACACTGGGGTTAAGAGCTGAGTGTGTGGGCTCTAGTGAGCCTTGCTGTTACATGGGGATTCAGTTGTCTGAAAAAACGCGTTTATTTCGGGCTGAAAAACACGTTTCGAAAAGTGTCCTGTTACTGCCCCATAACTTACATGGGGTTGACCAAACTTGCAGAAACATGTTTATTTCTGCTGAAAAACACGTTTTGACCCTTTCTGCACACTGGGGTTAAGAGCTGAGTGTGTGGGCTCTAGTGAGCCTTGCTGTTACATGGGGATTCAGTTGTCTGAAAAAACGCGTTTATTTCGGGCTGAAAAACACGTTTCGAAAAGTGTCCTGTTACTGCCCCATAACTTACATGGGGTTGACCAAACTTGAAGAAACATGTTTATTTCTGCTGAAAAACACGTTTTGACCCTTTCTGCACACTGGGGTTAAGAGCTGAGTGTGTGGGCTCTAGTGAGCCTTGCTGTTACATGGGGATTCAGTTGTCTGAAAAAACGCGTTTATTTCGGGCTGAAAAACACGTTTTGAAATGTGTCCTGTTACTGCCCCATAACTTACATGGGGTTGACCAAACTTGCAGAAACATGTTTATTTCTGCTGAAAAACACGTTTTGACCCTTTCTGCACACTGGGGTTAAGATCTGAGTGTGTGGGCTCTTCTGAGCCTTGCTGCTACATGGGTATTCAGTTGTCTGAAAAAACGCGTTTATTTCGGGCTGAAAAACACGTTTTGAAAAGTGTACTGTTACTGCCCCATAACTTACATGGGGTTGACCAAACTTGCAGAAACATGTTTATTTCTGCTGAAAAACATGTTTTGAACCTTTCTGCACACTGGGGTTAAGATCTGAGTGTGTGGGCTCTTCTGAGCCTTGCTGCTACATGGGGATTCAGTTGTCTGAAAAAACGCGTTTATTTCGGGCTGAAAAACACGTTTTGCAGAGTGTACTGTTACTGCCCCATAACTTACATGGGGTTGACCAAACTTGCAGAAACATGTTTATTTCTGCTGAAAAACACGTTTTGACCCTTTCTGCACACTGGGGTTAAGATCTGAGTGTGTGGGCTCTTCTGAGCCTTGCTGCTACATGGGGATTCAGTTGTCTGAAAAAACGCGTTTATTTCGGGCTGAAAAACACGTTTTGCAGAGTGTACTGTTACTGCCCCATAACTTACATGGGGTTGACCAAACTTGCAGAAACATGTTTATTTCTGCTGAAAAACACGTTTTGACCCTTTCTGCACACTGGGGTTAAGATCTGAGTGTGTGGGCTCTTCTGAGCCTTGCTGCTACATGGGTATTCAGTTGTCTGAAAAAACGCGTTTATTTCGGGCTGAAAAACACGTTTTGAAAAGTGTACTGTTACTGCCCCATAACTTACATGGGGTTGACCAAACTTGCAGAAACATGTTTATTTCTGCTGAAAAACACGTTTTGACCCTTTCTGCACACTGGGGTTAAGAGCTGAGTGTGTGGGCTCTAGTTAGCCTTGCTGTTACATGGGGATTCAGTTGTCTGAAAAAACGCGTTTATTTCGGGCTGAAAAACACGTTTTGAAAAGTGTCCTGTTACTGCCCCATAACTTACATGGGGTTGACCAAACTTGCAGAAACATGTTTATTTCTGCTGAAAAACACGTTTTGACCCTTTCTGCACACTGGGGTTAAGAGCTGAGTGTGTGGGCTCTAGTGAGCCTTGCTGTTACATGGGGATTCAGTTGTCTGAAAAAACGCGTTTATTTCGGGCTGAAAAACACGTTTTGAAATGTGTGCTGTTACTGCCCAATAACTTACATGGGGTTGACCAAACTTGCAGAAACATGTTTATTTCTGCTGAAAAACACGTTTTGACCCTTTCTGCACACTGGGGTTAAGAGCTGAGTGTGTGGGCTCTAGTGAGCCTTGCTGTTACATGGGGATTCAGTTGTCTGAAAAAACGCGTTTATTTCGGGCTGAAAAACACGTTTCGAAAAGTGTCCTGTTACTGCCCCATAACTTACATGGGGTTGACCAAACTTGCAGAAACATGTTTATTTCTGCTGAAAAACACGTTTTGACCCTTTCTGCACACTGGGGTTAAGAGCTGAGTGTGTGGGCTCTAGTGAGCCTTGCTGTTACATGGGGATTCAGTTGTCTGAAAAAACGCGTTTATTTCGGGCTGAAAAACACGTTTCGAAAAGTGTCCTGTTACTGCCCCATAACTTACATGGGGTTGACCAAACTTGAAGAAACATGTTTATTTCTGCTGAAAAACACGTTTTGACCCTTTCTGCACACTGGGGTTAAGAGCTGAGTGTGTGGGCTCTAGTGAGCCTTGCTGTTACATGGGGATTCAGTTGTCTGAAAAAACGCGTTTATTTCGGGCTGAAAAACACGTTTCGAAAAGTGTCCTGTTACTGCCCCATAACTTACATGGGGTTGACCAAACTTGAAGAAACATGTTTATTTCTGCTGAAAAACACGTTTTGACCCTTTCTGCACACTGTGGTTAAGAGCTGAGTGTGTGGGCTCTAGTGAGCCTTGCTGTTACATGGGGATTAAGTTGTCTGAAAAAACGCGTTTATTTCGGGCTGAAAAACACGTTTTGAAATGTGTGCTGTTACTGCCCAATAACTTACATGGGGTTGACCAAACTTGCAGAAACATGTTTATTTCTGCTGAAAAACACGTTTTGACCCTTTCTGCACACTGGGGTTAAGAGCTGAGTGTGTGGGCTCTAGTGAGCCTTGCTGTTACATGGGGATTCAGTTGTCTGAAAAAACGCGTTTATTTCGGGCTGAAAAACACGTTTCGAAAAGTGTCCTGTTACTGCCCCATAACTTACATGGGGTTGACCAAACTTGCAGAAACATGTTTATTTCTGCTGAAAAACACGTTTTGACCCTTTCTGCACACTGGGGTTAAGAGCTGAGTGTGTGGGCTCTAGTGAGCCTTGCTGTTACATGGGGATTCAGTTGTCTGAAAAAACGCGTTTATTTCGGGCTGAAAAACACGTTTCGAAAAGTGTCCTGTTACTGCCCCATAACTTACATGGGGTTGACCAAACTTGAAGAAACATGTTTATTTCTGCTGAAAAACACGTTTTGACCCTTTCTGCACACTGGGGTTAAGAGCTGAGTGTGTGGGCTCTAGTGAGCCTTGCTGTTACATGGGGATTCAGTTGTCTGAAAAAACGCGTTTATTTCGGGCTGAAAAACACGTTTTGAAATGTGTCCTGTTACTGCCCCATAACTTACATGGGGTTGACCAAACTTGCAGAAACATGTTTATTTCTGCTGAAAAACACGTTTTGACCCTTTCTGCACACTGGGGTTAAGAGCTGAGTGTGTGGGCTCTAGTGAGCCTTGCTGTTACATGGGGATTCAGTTGTCTGAAAAAACGCGTTTATTTCGGGCTGAAAAACACGTTTCGAAAAGTGTCCTGTTACTGCCCCATAACTTACATGGGGTTGACCAAACTTGAAGAAACATGTTTATTTCTGCTGAAAAACACGTTTTGACCCTTTCTGCACACTGGGGTTAAGAGCTGAGTGTGTGGGCTCTAGTGAGCCTTGCTGTTACATGGGGATTCAGTTGTCTGAAAAAACGCGTTTATTTCGGGCTGAAAAACACGTTTTGAAATGTGTGCTGTTACTGCCCAATAACTTACATGGGGTTGACCAAACTTGCAGAAACATGTTTATTTCTGCTGAAAAACACGTTTTGACCCTTTCTGCACACTGGGGTTAAGAGCTGAGTGTGTGGGCTCTAGTGAGCCTTGCTGTTACATGGGGATTCAGTTGTCTGAAAAAACGCGTTTATTTCGGGCTGAAAAACACGTTTCGAAAAGTGTCCTGTTACTGCCCCATAACTTACATGGGGTTGACCAAACTTGCAGAAACATGTTTATTTCTGCTGAAAAACACGTTTTGACCCTTTCTGCACACTGGGGTTAAGAGCTGAGTGTGTGGGCTCTAGTGAGCCTTGCTGTTACATGGGGATTCAGTTGTCTGAAAAAACGCGTTTATTTCGGGCTGAAAAACACGTTTCGAAAAGTGTCCTGTTACTGCCCCATAACTTACATGGGGTTGACCAAACTTGAAGAAACATGTTTATTTCTGCTGAAAAACACGTTTTGACCCTTTCTGCACACTGGGGTTAAGAGCTGAGTGTGTGGGCTCTAGTGAGCCTTGCTGTTACATGGGGATTCAGTTGTCTGAAAAAACGCGTTTATTTCGGGCTGAAAAACACGTTTCGAAAAGTGTCCTGTTACTGCCCCATAACTTACATGGGGTTGACCAAACTTGAAGAAACATGTTTATTTCTGCTGAAAAACACGTTTTGACCCTTTCTGCACACTGTGGTTAAGAGCTGAGTGTGTGGGCTCTAGTGAGCCTTGCTGTTACATGGGGATTAAGTTGTCTGAAAAAACGCGTTTATTTCGGGCTGAAAAACACGTTTTGAAATGTGTGCTGTTACTGCCCAATAACTTACATGGGGTTGACCAAACTTGCAGAAACATGTTTATTTCTGCTGAAAAACACGTTTTGACCCTTTCTGCACACTGGGGTTAAGAGCTGAGTGTGTGGGCTCTAGTGAGCCTTGCTGTTACATGGGGATTCAGTTGTCTGAAAAAACGCGTTTATTTCGGGCTGAAAAACACGTTTCGAAAAGTGTCCTGTTACTGCCCCATAACTTACATGGGGTTGACCAAACTTGCAGAAACATGTTTATTTCTGCTGAAAAACACGTTTTGACCCTTTCTGCACACTGGGGTTAAGAGCTGAGTGTGTGGGCTCTAGTGAGCCTTGCTGTTACATGGGGATTCAGTTGTCTGAAAAAACGCGTTTATTTCGGGCTGAAAAACACGTTTCGAAAAGTGTCCTGTTACTGCCCCATAACTTACATGGGGTTGACCAAACTTGAAGAAACATGTTTATTTCTGCTGAAAAACACGTTTTGACCCTTTCTGCACACTGGGGTTAAGAGCTGAGTGTGTGGGCTCTAGTGAGCCTTGCTGTTACATGGGGATTCAGTTGTCTGAAAAAACGCGTTTATTTCGGGCTGAAAAACACGTTTTGAAATGTGTCCTGTTACTGCCCCATAACTTACATGGGGTTGACCAAACTTGCAGAAACATGTTTATTTCTGCTGAAAAACACGTTTTGACCCTTTCTGCACACTGGGGTTAAGAGCTGAGTGTGTGGGCTCTAGTGAGCCTTGCTGTTACATGGGGATTCAGTTGTCTGAAAAAACGCGTTTATTTCGGGCTGAAAAACACGTTTCGAAAAGTGTCCTGTTACTGCCCCATAACTTACATGGGGTTGACCAAACTTGAAGAAACATGTTTATTTCTGCTGAAAAACACGTTTTGACCCTTTCTGCACACTGGGGTTAAGAGCTGAGTGTGTGGGCTCTAGTGAGCCTTGCTGTTACATGGGGATTCAGTTGTCTGAAAAAACGCGTTTATTTCGGGCTGAAAAACACGTTTCGAAAAGTGTCCTGTTACTGCCCCATAACTTACATGGGGTTGACCAAACTTGCAGAAACATGTTTATTTCTGCTGAAAAACATGTTTTGACACTTTCAGCACACTGGGGTTAAGATCTGAGTGTGTGGGCTCTTCTGAGCCTTGCTGCTACATGGGGATTCAGTTGTCTGAAAAAACGCGTTTATTTCGGGCTGAAAAACACGTTTTGCAGAGTGTACTGTTACTGCCCCATAACTTACATGGGGTTGACCAAACTTGCAGAAACATGTTTATTTCTGCTGAAAAACACGTTGTAGCGGTGAGGCTTAATAATAATGCAGAATTAAGTGTTTCTGAGCTTTCCCAAATTAGGCCTCATTTCTCTGTTCATCTCTGTGGTGCAGCCACAGAGAAACCATTCATGCAAGGTGATTTAAGGTCCAAGGACAGCTCCCAAAGGGGGATGCACTTAGCTAAGCCTGGCTATCATGATCAATGGTCACCCATTGGCGCCTATCTGTCTAGGGAGTGCGAGTTGGACATCTGGGTTGCATTTTATAAGTGTCAGGACTAAGTGACTCATATCTCACCTTGATCAACCAATCAGGGACCGGTAGGGCCGAGTAACCCACGTGGGACTCTGATGCCCATGGAACTTTCAGCCAATCAATGAGCTGAAGTTCCTCCAGGTAAAAACAGGCAACACAGAGAGCCTGGGAGATTCAACAAGATTCAGATTCAGATTCAACAATTCTAAAGGGAATTCAAAGGAGAATTCCAGGGCAGGACGGCCCAGGAGCAGAAGGCTCCCAAGGGCAGGACATTCTCGCAGCGCGCCTCCTGACCATCCTGAGACTCAGCCCGGACAACCACGGAACGGCCAGTGTGTCCGAGTGCCAGAACTTTCCTTTGTTCTAAGAGTCTAGAGTGGAGGTTGCCAGAGAGTAACCAGCAGCAGGCCTCGTGAACAGGTCGGAACTGTGGACAGCTGAATCACTATTCAGAACTAGCTCTTCATCATAAACGAACTGGTCCTCTTCCTGACTTGCTGGGACCCACAGTCATCTTTTCTCCTGTGCACAAACTTTGCTAGTTAATGCCAACAGTGAGCATCAGCAGCGCACCGTCGCAAGCCGCACAGCACAGCCTGGCACGGAGCCAGAGAGCGCGGATTGGACAGCAACAGCCTGCAACTGTTTCTTTGTGCCCGCAGGAGATCTGAATCCCCAGAGATTGGATGAGTATTCAACTTCAATGCATTACAGCTCGAGAATTCAATTGTTATCCAAACCAGTTGATATCAATTTAATTCCTAAGAGTTATGTACTTGTTTGAGTATCTAATGTAGAAGTTGTAACCAAGTTCACTTTACGAAACGGTCTTAATGAATGATATACTGAACGTATTTCCTCTTGATGTGTAACTCTTTGTAACTGACCGAATATACCTTTTGTATTCTGATAACCCTCTCGATAAGATCTGTTAGGTTTATATGCATATTCTATGTATTAATAAATGTATCCTCGTGTATTAGTACCTGTGTGTGTGCGTTGTTTGAGTTATGTCACATGGTTGGACTCTAAAGCCATCAAAAGAATCAACTTTGTGATTTACTGCTACAATTAAAAATTGTCTCAGTAAATGCCCAAACCCTACAGAACTGGTGCCTTCAGAGAGCCACTATGATTACATATTTGGCGTCCCTGAACCGGTTTTCTCTACATTTATTTGGCGTCCCTGGCACGGGCGTGGCAAGACTGAAATGAGTCAACCAAGCGGAATAATTCAATATAAAACGCCGCGGGTTTCATACACGACAATACAGTGTGCTGAAAGCCGAAAGAAAAAGTTCCCCTTGCTCTTTAAGCAGTGCTTGATTGTTTTGTGATCTTTTGCGATCTACCGGGTTGATTGCATACTTGATCTTGTGGTTTTCTGTGGTAAAACTGTGATTTCGTACTTAAAAGTAATACTCTTTAAGTTTAACGATGGTTGCTAAAAGGTCTGAATTCG
This sequence comes from Lepisosteus oculatus, assembly GCF_040954835.1. Classification (NCBI taxonomy): domain Eukaryota; kingdom Metazoa; phylum Chordata; class Actinopteri; order Semionotiformes; family Lepisosteidae; genus Lepisosteus; species Lepisosteus oculatus. The sequence continues at coordinate 63,836 of NW_027167820.1, forward strand.
AGTCGCTATTAAGCACTCTCTCTAGCAGCGACAGGTCTGACCACGATCTCTTCCATATCTCCGTCAGCGGAGAAGCTAGGAGAATAAATCTCCATTCTCTGAGAGAGCTAGCGAAGGACATAGAGAGATTTGACCCCGCAGTGTCTGAGAATAATATCGAGAGTTATATTCAAGACCTCAGGTATAACCTGCAGTACCTGCCAAACGCCACAGAACAGGAGAAAGTGTTTCTGGTCAGGAAAACTACCAGCAGAGCTGTACATGAGTGGATGGCTAGGCAGATGAAAGAAGTCTGTAATGACTTTGAGCAGCTATGTCAAGCACTTATCGAAGAATACAGTGCGTTTATTGACCCGACTGCCGCGATAGCCGCCGCTCTTAACATTAAGCACGAGAGAGCAGAGTCCCCTCGCAAATATTACGAGAGACTTAGACGAACTTATTTTGAAGGGCGAAATGATGAGGGTTGCGAAGAGAACACACATTTCAAGGGTTTATTCATTGCGAATCTCCACCCGTCAGTCAGAAAGATGATCTTAATGCATACAGATGCACAGACCATGAAAATGACTGATATCAAGAGATTCGTGCAGAAAGCCTGGGAGTATGATGTCCAAAGTCGCTCTGAGCAAAAAGTTGCTAAAGCGACTGCGTTCGCCGTCAGAGCCAGCAGGCTTAATTCCCCCCTGCTCGAAGGAGCACAGGCTCCTGAGCTGGCTAAGCCCCGTTCCAAAGCAGGCACACTGGACCGCACCCAGCGTCCTAAGTGCCATGAGAACACCAGGGGAGGGAAAGGGCTAGAAAAAACTGAACAAAAGGATTCAGTAGCCGCCCGCCTGGCCAGGCTTGAACAAGCTTTATTAGGACAGGGACAACCGCTCCCGAAGGCTGCCGGAAGCGTGAATGAGCTGATACTCTCCACTGGAGGAGGCGGAGACCCGCCCCCTCTCCCTCCCTCAGTCTATCTGATTGAGCGGAAGAGTTCCTGCCTGGATGAGGTCAGCCACTCCCAAGTGAGTGCTGACTCCACCCCTGAAGTCACAGAGCAGGCAGTAAAACGCAGAGGAAAAGCAAGAAGCTTTTACCTCAAGGCTGCCATGGGAGATGTCTTACCCAGTGAGACACTGATTGACACTGAGGTTGAAAGGTGTTTGATGTCACACGGCAAGCTCAAACGGGTAGAAAAAGAAAAGGGCATGCGACTCAGAGAGGAACCTTTGGTGAATCACCAGAAAGGCAAGGTGTGGAAACAGGTCAAGGCTCCTAAGCCTTCTGTACAGAAGGAAAGGGGGGCCAAGAGGCAGACTGTGCTCACACAGTGCCCACCGAACACAGAAGCCTATGCGGAGATTCCTTCTGTTCCCTCTGGACAAGAAATAAAAATATTTCCTTGTTCCCCAGATATACAGGGAAGTCGTGTCCCGGCTGAGGTCACAACAGCCTCCATGCCACAGGAGCGGTGCTCCAAGCAGCCGCCTGATCCACCAGGTAAAGCACACCCCTTTTACGTCCCTAAAGAGGAGCAGATCTCCCCACCTGGCGATGAAAAGGAGCTTTCCCTGTGCACCCTGGCACCCAAGAGGGTTCAGGACCACCACCCTGCAGTGGTGGAAGGGATCCAGATGGCAGGAGAGCAGGTTGGTGATGTAGCCTTCACCCTTAGCCCTGAGAGGTCCTCTATTAGTGAGGATCTGCTTGAGCAGCTGTCACAGGGCCACCGCCAGGTGCCACTGGTGCAACATTCACAGGTTAGACAGGAGGTCCAGCTGGACGCTGAGACTACTGCGCTGTGGACACACCTGATCCCAGATGCCGATTCCCTCTGCTGTGACCCAGGGAACCTACAGTCAGGTAACATTATTTCTCACAACTACCAGGTAGTGAGTGAGACTGACCTGATTGTTCCTGCCTCAACGGCAGGGTTGCCTACACACCCAGTCCCCCAGAAGGGACAGGGAATGAAAGCCGAGCTGGTTTTCTTACAGCCACCAGCTCAGTTTGTCAGTCTGAGTCTGACCAACAGTGGTTCAGCCAGACTGGAGCTGGATGGTCAAGCCACCCGCCTGCCAGTGCAGGACATCGCAAAGAGAGGTGTCAGAATCCCCGCCTGCACTGACATGGGCCTGGTGAGTGATAGTGAGTTCAAAGACAGTGAACTAGCTATCCCAGTGCTGGGGCAGCTCCCTGAACCCCTAGCGAGGGAAAGGGGGAGCGAGCAGGTGTCCTACACCCAAGCCCAGCGAACGATTGTAAACATGCCGATAGAGGGATTCCTCAATCAGGAAGTGTGCAGGGTGGACCTGAACAGTGAGAATGGGATAACAATCCCAGATCACTCAGGTGCTCCAGATGACCACTCAGCCGAGGGTCAGGCATGCTCCACCGCTGCACCGCCCCCTGCAGGGTTCCTAGAGCACAGGCATGAACAAATCGAAAAAGCAGATGCCCTGGAAAAGGAGGAGCAGCATCAGCCGCTGCGTCAGATCTCCCCAGATTTCCAGGATGTTGGTGCCCAAGATGCCACATGGCATACTGAGAAAGACACCATGTACATGCTGCGCCAGCTTAGAAAGGCAACAGTCACTCAGAAGGAGATGACTGGGATCAACCACCCGAAAAGACTTTTGGGAGGACTGATTGCTGCCACCACTGTTGTGCATTTGCTATTTCTGGTAGGTTTGTGTGCTACTGGCACTCTCACCCTGACTTCCCCAAGAAGGCAGGGGTCAGAGATGCCAGAGGGTAGTGACAGACTGTATCAACAGCAGCAAAAGTTGGAAAGCTTAGGGAAAACCCTACAGGCAACTTCCTATGCAACAGGGTTAAACCTTATTCCCCAAACAGTGGACATGATTGCCGGTGTTATACAGTGGGTTTATGCTTGTGTGCAACAGGCCAGAATGTTGACACAAGACCTGTTAAGGGAGTTTAGTGCCACTGTAGCCAGTCTAACCACGGCACAAATCCCAACCCACTTGATTCCACTCTTCTCAGTAGAGGAGTGTGTGACATTAACCCCATCGCTCATAGCTCACCCAGAAGGCAATCCAAGATTGAATTCGGTTCCAAATCTTGAGATGGGTATGGCTACCAAAGCTATCCATTGGCTGTGTCTAAACGATTCACCAATGAAGGGTGTAAAGCTACTAATGAGCAGAGGGAGGTTAATGAACCCCATGAAGAGCAGGTGGGAAGTAAATGGCTGGTCAGCACACCACATTTAACTGACACTATGACTTGTGACGGGCATGATACAGCTACCACAATGCAGCTATCTAACCAATAATTTTCCTGTAAGTTCCCGAGGAGGCCATAGTACAGCATGAACTTAACACTGTACGGTCTGGAACCAGACAACATAAGACCAAACTTGAGGTCATGGATGCCTTCAGGTGCCACACTATTGAATTGGATAGAAATCTAAGAAACAGTAAGCCCTGAAGAGGTACAGGTAGTTGAGTTTGCTTTAATGGAACAAACCTCCAAATCACCCTAGCAGATACCCAACACAGGTGTTGTGGTTTATCGGGGGGCTGGGAACAGGAACTGGTGTTATTGTAACACTACTGCCAGGTAGCTGGATCATGACTGACAGTGTACTCTGAATGATGTAGTCTCACATCAAGATGTACTCTGGGTAGCATGAATGAGTCAAAGGTATCATGCCAAAAGAAAGGAAGTTACTTCTTCCCAAATATCTACTACAGAGGTATCAGATATTGACAGTGAACTTCCTGATGTGTAATTCCTAGACTTAGATAATGTATCCTACCGTGTTTATACATACTCCAGATGTTATTCATCCTGTTTGTATCCAATGCTGGTTCCAGTATGAATTCTCGAGGAGTAATGTGGACATTTAAGGTTAATGTTCTAATGGCAAGGGACATCACTTAACTCTGTTTTGTTTTGAAGGCAACAATGCCTCGGGACCTCGTGGCCTTCAAAAAGGGGGGATATGTAGCGGTGAGGCTTAATAATAATGCAGAATTAAGTGTTTCTGAGCTTTCCCAAATTAGGCCTCATTTCTCTGTTCATCTCTGTGGTGCAGCCACAGAGAAACCATTCATGCAAGGTGATTTAAGGTCCAAGGACAGCTCCCAAAGGGGGATGCACTTAGCTAAGCCTGGCTATCATGATCAATGGTCACCCATTGGCGCCTATCTGTCTAGGGAGTGCGAGTTGGACATCTGGATTGCATTCCTAAGTGTCAGGACTAAGTGACTCATATCTCACCTTGATCAACCAATCAGGGACCGGTAGGGCCGAGTAACCCACGTGGGACTCTGATGCCCATGGAACTTTCAGCCAATCAATGAGCTGAAGTTCCTCCAGGTAAAAACAGGCAACACAGAGAGCCTGGGAGATTCAACAAGATTCAGATTCAGATTCAACAATTCTAAAGGGAATTCAAAGGAGAATTCCAGGGCAGGACGGCCCAGGAGCAGAAGGCTCCCAAGGGCAGGACATTCTCGCAGCGCGCCTCCTGACCATCCTGAGACTCAGCCCGGAAAACCACGGAACGGCCAGTGTGTCCAAGTGCCAGAACTTTCCTTTGTTCTAAGAGTCTAGAGTGGAGGTTGCCAGAGAGTAACCAGCAGCAGGCCTCGTGAACAGGTCGGAACTGTGGACAGCTGAATCACTATTCAGAACTAGCTCTTCATCATAAACGAACTGGTCCTCTTCCTGACTTGCTGGGACCCACAGTCATCTTTTCTCCTGTGCACAAACTTTGCTAGTTAATGCCAACAGTGAGCATCAGCAGCGCACCGTCGCAAGCCGCACAGCACAGCCTGGCACGGAGCCAGAGAGCGCGGATTGGACAGCAACAGCCTGCAACTGTTTCTTTGTGCCCGCAGGAGATCTGAATCCCCAGAGATTGGATGAGTATTCAACTTCAATGCATTACAGCTCGAGAATTCAATTGTTATCCAAACCAGTTGATATCAATTTAATTCCTAAGAGTTATGTACTTGTTTGAGTATCTAATGTAGAAGTTGTAACCAAGTTCACTTTACGAAACGGTCTTAATGAATGATATACTGAACGTATTTCCTCTTGATGTGTAACTCTTTGTAACTGACCGAATATACCTTTTGTATTCTGATAACCCTCTCGATAAGATCTGTTAGGTTTATATGCATATTCTATGTATTAATAAATGTATCCTCGTGTATTAGTACCTGTGTGTGTGCGTTGTTTGAGTTATGTCACATGGTTGGACTCTAAAGCCATCAAAAGAATCAACTTTGTGATTTACTGCTACAATTAAAAATTGTCTCAGTAAATGCCCAAACCCTACAGAACTGGTGCCTTCAGAGAGCCACTATGATTACATATTTGGCGTCCCTGAACCGGTTTTCTCTACATTTATTTGGCGTCCCTGGCACGGGCGTGGCAAGACTGAAATGAGTCAACCAAGCGGAATAATTCAATATAAAACGCCGCGGGTTTCATACACGACAATACAGTGTGCTGAAAGCCGAAAGAAAAAGTTCCCCTTGCTCTTTAAGCAGTGCTTGATTGTTTTGTGATCTTTTGCGATCTACCGGGTTGATTGCATACTTGATCTTGTGGTTTTCTGTGGTAAAACTGTGATTTCGTACTTAAAAGTAATACTCTTTAAGTTTAACGATGGTTGCTAAAAGGTCTGAATTCGAGTCGCTATTAAGCACTCTCTCTAGCAGCGACAGGTCTGACCACGATCTCTTCCATATCTCCGTCAGCGGAGAAGCTAGGAGAATAAATCTCCATTCTCTGAGAGAGCTAGCGAAGGACATAGAGAGATTTGACCCCGCAGTGTCTGAGAATAATATCGAGAGTTATATTCAAGACCTCAGGTATAACCTGCAGTACCTGCCAAACGCCACAGAACAGGAGAAAGTGTTTCTGGTCAGGAAAACTACCAGCAGAGCTGTACATGAGTGGATGGCTAGGCAGATGAAAGAAGTCTGTAATGACTTTGAGCAGCTATGTCAAGCACTTATCGAAGAATACAGTGCGTTTATTGACCCGACTGCCGCGATAGCCGCCGCTCTTAACATTAAGCACGAGAGAGCAGAGTCCCCTCGCAAATATTACGAGAGACTTAGACGAACTTATTTTGAAGGGCGAAATGATGAGGGTTGCGAAGAGAACACACATTTCAAGGGTTTATTCATTGCGAATCTCCACCCGTCAGTCAGAAAGATGATCTTAATGCATACAGATGCACAGACCATGAAAATGACTGATATCAAGAGATTCGTGCAGAAAGCCTGGGAGTATGATGTCCAAAGTCGCTCTGAGCAAAAAGTTGCTAAAGCGACTGCGTTCGCCGTCAGAGCCAGCAGGCTTAATTCCCCCCTGCTCGAAGGAGCACAGGCTCCTGAGCTGGCTAAGCCCCGTTCCAAAGCAGGCACACTGGACCGCACCCAGCGTCCTAAGTGCCATGAGAACACCAGGGGAGGGAAAGGGCTAGAAAAAACTGAACAAAAGGATTCAGTAGCCGCCCGCCTGGCCAGGCTTGAACAAGCTTTATTAGGACAGGGACAACCGCTCCCGAAGGCTGCCGGAAGCGTGAATGAGCTGATACTCTCCACTGGAGGAGGCGGAGACCCGCCCCCTCTCCCTCCCTCAGTCTATCTGATTGAGCGGAAGAGTTCCTGCCTGGATGAGGTCAGCCACTCCCAAGTGAGTGCTGACTCCACCCCTGAAGTCACAGAGCAGGCAGTAAAACGCAGAGGAAAAGCAAGAAGCTTTTACCTCAAGGCTGCCATGGGAGATGTCTTACCCAGTGAGACACTGATTGACACTGAGGTTGAAAGGTGTTTGATGTCACACGGCAAGCTCAAACGGGTAGAAAAAGAAAAGGGCATGCGACTCAGAGAGGAACCTTTGGTGAATCACCAGAAAGGCAAGGTGTGGAAACAGGTCAAGGCTCCTAAGCCTTCTGTACAGAAGGAAAGGGGGGCCAAGAGGCAGACTGTGCTCACACAGTGCCCACCGAACACAGAAGCCTATGCGGAGATTCCTTCTGTTCCCTCTGGACAAGAAATAAAAATATTTCCTTGTTCCCCAGATATACAGGGAAGTCGTGTCCCGGCTGAGGTCACAACAGCCTCCATGCCACAGGAGCGGTGCTCCAAGCAGCCGCCTGATCCACCAGGTAAAGCACACCCCTTTTACGTCCCTAAAGAGGAGCAGATCTCCCCACCTGGCGATGAAAAGGAGCTTTCCCTGTGCACCCTGGCACCCAAGAGGGTTCAGGACCACCACCCTGCAGTGGTGGAAGGGATCCAGATGGCAGGAGAGCAGGTTGGTGATGTAGCCTTCACCCTTAGCCCTGAGAGGTCCTCTATTAGTGAGGATCTGCTTGAGCAGCTGTCACAGGGCCACCGCCAGGTGCCACTGGTGCAACATTCACAGGTTAGACAGGAGGTCCAGCTGGACGCTGAGACTACTGCGCTGTGGACACACCTGATCCCAGATGCCGATTCCCTCTGCTGTGACCCAGGGAACCTACAGTCAGGTAACATTATTTCTCACAACTACCAGGTAGTGAGTGAGACTGACCTGATTGTTCCTGCCTCAACGGCAGGGTTGCCTACACACCCAGTCCCCCAGAAGGGACAGGGAATGAAAGCCGAGCTGGTTTTCTTACAGCCACCAGCTCAGTTTGTCAGTCTGAGTCTGACCAACAGTGGTTCAGCCAGACTGGAGCTGGATGGTCAAGCCACCCGCCTGCCAGTGCAGGACATCGCAAAGAGAGGTGTCAGAATCCCCGCCTGCACTGACATGGGCCTGGTGAGTGATAGTGAGTTCAAAGACAGTGAACTAGCTATCCCAGTGCTGGGGCAGCTCCCTGAACCCCTAGCGAGGGAAAGGGGGAGCGAGCAGGTGTCCTACACCCAAGCCCAGCGAACGATTGTAAACATGCCGATAGAGGGATTCCTCAATCAGGAAGTGTGCAGGGTGGACCTGAACAGTGAGAATGGGATAACAATCCCAGATCACTCAGGTGCTCCAGATGACCACTCAGCCGAGGGTCAGGCATGCTCCACCGCTGCACCGCCCCCTGCAGGGTTCCTAGAGCACAGGCATGAACAAATCGAAAAAGCAGATGCCCTGGAAAAGGAGGAGCAGCATCAGCCGCTGCGTCAGATCTCCCCAGATTTCCAGGATGTTGGTGCCCAAGATGCCACATGGCATACTGAGAAAGACACCATGTACATGCTGCGCCAGCTTAGAAAGGCAACAGTCACTCAGAAGGAGATGACTGGGATCAACCACCCGAAAAGACTTTTGGGAGGACTGATTGCTGCCACCACTGTTGTGCATTTGCTATTTCTGGTAGGTTTGTGTGCTACTGGCACTCTCACCCTGACTTCCCCAAGAAGGCAGGGGTCAGAGATGCCAGAGGGTAGTGACAGACTGTATCAACAGCAGCAAAAGTTGGAAAGCTTAGGGAAAACCCTACAGGCAACTTCCTATGCAACAGGGTTAAACCTTATTCCCCAAACAGTGGACATGATTGCCGGTGTTATACAGTGGGTTTATGCTTGTGTGCAACAGGCCAGAATGTTGACACAAGACCTGTTAAGGGAGTTTAGTGCCACTGTAGCCAGTCTAACCACGGCACAAATCCCAACCCACTTGATTCCACTCTTCTCAGTAGAGGAGTGTGTGACATTAACCCCATCGCTCATAGCTCACCCAGAAGGCAATCCAAGATTGAATTCGGTTCCAAATCTTGAGATGGGTATGGCTACCAAAGCTATCCATTGGCTGTGTCTAAACGATTCACCAATGAAGGGTGTAAAGCTACTAATGAGCAGAGGGAGGTTAATGAACCCCATGAAGAGCAGGTGGGAAGTAAATGGCTGGTCAGCACACCACATTTAACTGACACTATGACTTGTGACGGGCATGATACAGCTACCACAATGCAGCTATCTAACCAATAATTTTCCTGTAAGTTCCCGAGGAGGCCATAGTACAGCATGAACTTAACACTGTACGGTCTGGAACCAGACAACATAAGACCAAACTTGAGGTCATGGATGCCTTCAGGTGCCACACTATTGAATTGGATAGAAATCTAAGAAACAGTAAGCCCTGAAGAGGTACAGGTAGTTGAGTTTGCTTTAATGGAACAAACCTCCAAATCACCCTAGCAGATACCCAACACAGGTGTTGTGGTTTATCGGGGGGCTGGGAACAGGAACTGGTGTTATTGTAACACTACTGCCAGGTAGCTGGATCATGACTGACAGTGTACTCTGAATGATGTAGTCTCACATCAAGATGTACTCTGGGTAGCATGAATGAGTCAAAGGTATCATGCCAAAAGAAAGGAAGTTACTTCTTCCCAAATATCTACTACAGAGGTATCAGATATTGACAGTGAACTTCCTGATGTGTAATTCCTAGACTTAGATAATGTATCCTACCGTGTTTATACATACTCCAGATGTTATTCATCCTGTTTGTATCCAATGCTGGTTCCAGTATGAATTCTCGAGGAGTAATGTGGACATTTAAGGTTAATGTTCTAATGGCAAGGGACATCACTTAACTCTGTTTTGTTTTGAAGGCAACAATGCCTCGGGACCTCGTGGCCTTCAAAAAGGGGGGATATGTAGCGGTGAGGCTTAATAATAATGCAGAATTAAGTGTTTCTGAGCTTTCCCAAATTAGGCCTCATTTCTCTGTTCATCTCTGTGGTGCAGCCACAGAGAAACCATTCATGCAAGGTGATTTAAGGTCCAAGGACAGCTCCCAAAGGGGGATGCACTTAGCTAAGCCTGGCTATCATGATCAATGGTCACCCATTGGCGCCTATCTGTCTAGGGAGTGCGAGTTGGACATCTGGATTGCATTCCTAAGTGTCAGGACTAAGTGACTCATATCTCACCTTGATCAACCAATCAGGGACCGGTAGGGCCGAGTAACCCACGTGGGACTCTGATGCCCATGGAACTTTCAGCCAATCAATGAGCTGAAGTTCCTCCAGGTAAAAACAGGCAACACAGAGAGCCTGGGAGATTCAACAAGATTCAGATTCAGATTCAACAATTCTAAAGGGAATTCAAAGGAGAATTCCAGGGCAGGACGGCCCAGGAGCAGAAGGCTCCCAAGGGCAGGACATTCTCGCAGCGCGCCTCCTGACCATCCTGAGACTCAGCCCGGAAAACCACGGAACGGCCAGTGTGTCCAAGTGCCAGAACTTTCCTTTGTTCTAAGAGTCTAGAGTGGAGGTTGCCAGAGAGTAACCAGCAGCAGGCCTCGTGAACAGGTCGGAACTGTGGACAGCTGAATCACTATTCAGAACTAGCTCTTCATCATAAACGAACTGGTCCTCTTCCTGACTTGCTGGGACCCACAGTCATCTTTTCTCCTGTGCACAAACTTTGCTAGTTAATGCCAACAGTGAGCATCAGCAGCGCACCGTCGCAAGCCGCACAGCACAGCCTGGCACGGAGCCAGAGAGCGCGGATTGGACAGCAACAGCCTGCAACTGTTTCTTTGTGCCCGCAGGAGATCTGAATCCCCAGAGATTGGATGAGTATTCAACTTCAATGCATTACAGCTCGAGAATTCAATTGTTATCCAAACCAGTTGATATCAATTTAATTCCTAAGAGTTATGTACTTGTTTGAGTATCTAATGTAGAAGTTGTAACCAAGTTCACTTTACGAAACGGTCTTAATGAATGATATACTGAACGTATTTCCTCTTGATGTGTAACTCTTTGTAACTGACCGAATATACCTTTTGTATTCTGATAACCCTCTCGATAAGATCTGTTAGGTTTATATGCATATTCTATGTATTAATAAATGTATCCTCGTGTATTAGTACCTGTGTGTGTGCGTTGTTTGAGTTATGTCACATGGTTGGACTCTAAAGCCATCAAAAGAATCAACTTTGTGATTTACTGCTACAATTAAAAATTGTCTCAGTAAATGCCCAAACCCTACAGAACTGGTGCCTTCAGAGAGCCACTATGATTACATATTTGGCGTCCCTGAACCGGTTTTCTCTACATTTATTTGGCGTCCCTGGCACGGGCGTGGCAAGACTGAAATGAGTCAACCAAGCGGAATAATTCAATATAAAACGCCGCGGGTTTCATACACGACAATACAGTGTGCTGAAAGCCGAAAGAAAAAGTTCCCCTTGCTCTTTAAGCAGTGCTTGATTGTTTTGTGATCTTTTGCGATCTACCGGGTTGATTGCATACTTGATCTTGTGGTTTTCTGTGGTAAAACTGTGATTTCGTACTTAAAAGTAATACTCTTTAAGTTTAACGATGGTTGCTAAAAGGTCTGAATTCGAGTCGCTATTAAGCACTCTCTCTAGCAGCGACAGGTCTGACCACGATCTCTTCCATATCTCCGTCAGCGGAGAAGCTAGGAGAATAAATCTCCATTCTCTGAGAGAGCTAGCGAAGGACATAGAGAGATTTGACCCCGCAGTGTCTGAGAATAATATCGAGAGTTATATTCAAGACCTCAGGTATAACCTGCAGTACCTGCCAAACGCCACAGAACAGGAGAAAGTGTTTCTGGTCAGGAAAACTACCAGCAGAGCTGTACATGAGTGGATGGCTAGGCAGATGAAAGAAGTCTGTAATGACTTTGAGCAGCTATGTCAAGCACTTATCGAAGAATACAGTGCGTTTATTGACCCGACTGCCGCGATAGCCGCCGCTCTTAACATTAAGCACGAGAGAGCAGAGTCCCCTCGCAAATATTACGAGAGACTTAGACGAACTTATTTTGAAGGGCGAAATGATGAGGGTTGCGAAGAGAACACACATTTCAAGGGTTTATTCATTGCGAATCTCCACCCGTCAGTCAGAAAGATGATCTTAATGCATACAGATGCACAGACCATGAAAATGACTGATATCAAGAGATTCGTGCAGAAAGCCTGGGAGTATGATGTCCAAAGTCGCTCTGAGCAAAAAGTTGCTAAAGCGACTGCGTTCGCCGTCAGAGCCAGCAGGCTTAATTCCCCCCTGCTCGAAGGAGCACAGGCTCCTGAGCTGGCTAAGCCCCGTTCCAAAGCAGGCACACTGGACCGCACCCAGCGTCCTAAGTGCCATGAGAACACCAGGGGAGGGAAAGGGCTAGAAAAAACTGAACAAAAGGATTCAGTAGCCGCCCGCCTGGCCAGGCTTGAACAAGCTTTATTAGGACAGGGACAACCGCTCCCGAAGGCTGCCGGAAGCGTGAATGAGCTGATACTCTCCACTGGAGGAGGCGGAGACCCGCCCCCTCTCCCTCCCTCAGTCTATCTGATTGAGCGGAAGAGTTCCTGCCTGGATGAGGTCAGCCACTCCCAAGTGAGTGCTGACTCCACCCCTGAAGTCACAGAGCAGGCAGTAAAACGCAGAGGAAAAGCAAGAAGCTTTTACCTCAAGGCTGCCATGGGAGATGTCTTACCCAGTGAGACACTGATTGACACTGAGGTTGAAAGGTGTTTGATGTCACACGGCAAGCTCAAACGGGTAGAAAAAGAAAAGGGCATGCGACTCAGAGAGGAACCTTTGGTGAATCACCAGAAAGGCAAGGTGTGGAAACAGGTCAAGGCTCCTAAGCCTTCTGTACAGAAGGAAAGGGGGGCCAAGAGGCAGACTGTGCTCACACAGTGCCCACCGAACACAGAAGCCTATGCGGAGATTCCTTCTGTTCCCTCTGGACAAGAAATAAAAATATTTCCTTGTTCCCCAGATATACAGGGAAGTCGTGTCCCGGCTGAGGTCACAACAGCCTCCATGCCACAGGAGCGGTGCTCCAAGCAGCCGCCTGATCCACCAGGTAAAGCACACCCCTTTTACGTCCCTAAAGAGGAGCAGATCTCCCCACCTGGCGATGAAAAGGAGCTTTCCCTGTGCACCCTGGCACCCAAGAGGGTTCAGGACCACCACCCTGCAGTGGTGGAAGGGATCCAGATGGCAGGAGAGCAGGTTGGTGATGTAGCCTTCACCCTTAGCCCTGAGAGGTCCTCTATTAGTGAGGATCTGCTTGAGCAGCTGTCACAGGGCCACCGCCAGGTGCCACTGGTGCAACATTCACAGGTTAGACAGGAGGTCCAGCTGGACGCTGAGACTACTGCGCTGTGGACACACCTGATCCCAGATGCCGATTCCCTCTGCTGTGACCCAGGGAACCTACAGTCAGGTAACATTATTTCTCACAACTACCAGGTAGTGAGTGAGACTGACCTGATTGTTCCTGCCTCAACGGCAGGGTTGCCTACACACCCAGTCCCCCAGAAGGGACAGGGAATGAAAGCCGAGCTGGTTTTCTTACAGCCACCAGCTCAGTTTGTCAGTCTGAGTCTGACCAACAGTGGTTCAGCCAGACTGGAGCTGGATGGTCAAGCCACCCGCCTGCCAGTGCAGGACATCGCAAAGAGAGGTGTCAGAATCCCCGCCTGCACTGACATGGGCCTGGTGAGTGATAGTGAGTTCAAAGACAGTGAACTAGCTATCCCAGTGCTGGGGCAGCTCCCTGAACCCCTAGCGAGGGAAAGGGGGAGCGAGCAGGTGTCCTACACCCAAGCCCAGCGAACGATTGTAAACATGCCGATAGAGGGATTCCTCAATCAGGAAGTGTGCAGGGTGGACCTGAACAGTGAGAATGGGATAACAATCCCAGATCACTCAGGTGCTCCAGATGACCACTCAGCCGAGGGTCAGGCATGCTCCACCGCTGCACCGCCCCCTGCAGGGTTCCTAGAGCACAGGCATGAACAAATCGAAAAAGCAGATGCCCTGGAAAAGGAGGAGCAGCATCAGCCGCTGCGTCAGATCTCCCCAGATTTCCAGGATGTTGGTGCCCAAGATGCCACATGGCATACTGAGAAAGACACCATGTACATGCTGCGCCAGCTTAGAAAGGCAACAGTCACTCAGAAGGAGATGACTGGGATCAACCACCCGAAAAGACTTTTGGGAGGACTGATTGCTGCCACCACTGTTGTGCATTTGCTATTTCTGGTAGGTTTGTGTGCTACTGGCACTCTCACCCTGACTTCCCCAAGAAGGCAGGGGTCAGAGATGCCAGAGGGTAGTGACAGACTGTATCAACAGCAGCAAAAGTTGGAAAGCTTAGGGAAAACCCTACAGGCAACTTCCTATGCAACAGGGTTAAACCTTATTCCCCAAACAGTGGACATGATTGCCGGTGTTATACAGTGGGTTTATGCTTGTGTGCAACAGGCCAGAATGTTGACACAAGACCTGTTAAGGGAGTTTAGTGCCACTGTAGCCAGTCTAACCACGGCACAAATCCCAACCCACTTGATTCCACTCTTCTCAGTAGAGGAGTGTGTGACATTAACCCCATCGCTCATAGCTCACCCAGAAGGCAATCCAAGATTGAATTCGGTTCCAAATCTTGAGATGGGTATGGCTACCAAAGCTATCCATTGGCTGTGTCTAAACGATTCACCAATGAAGGGTGTAAAGCTACTAATGAGCAGAGGGAGGTTAATGAACCCCATGAAGAGCAGGTGGGAAGTAAATGGCTGGTCAGCACACCACATTTAACTGACACTATGACTTGTGACGGGCATGATACAGCTACCACAATGCAGCTATCTAACCAATAATTTTCCTGTAAGTTCCCGAGGAGGCCATAGTACAGCATGAACTTAACACTGTACGGTCTGGAACCAGACAACATAAGACCAAACTTGAGGTCATGGATGCCTTCAGGTGCCACACTATTGAATTGGATAGAAATCTAAGAAACAGTAAGCCCTGAAGAGGTACAGGTAGTTGAGTTTGCTTTAATGGAACAAACCTCCAAATCACCCTAGCAGATACCCAACACAGGTGTTGTGGTTTATCGGGGGGCTGGGAACAGGAACTGGTGTTATTGTAACACTACTGCCAGGTAGCTGGATCATGACTGACAGTGTACTCTGAATGATGTAGTCTCACATCAAGATGTACTCTGGGTAGCATGAATGAGTCAAAGGTATCATGCCAAAAGAAAGGAAGTTACTTCTTCCCAAATATCTACTACAGAGGTATCAGATATTGACAGTGAACTTCCTGATGTGTAATTCCTAGACTTAGATAATGTATCCTACCGTGTTTATACATACTCCAGATGTTATTCATCCTGTTTGTATCCAATGCTGGTTCCAGTATGAATTCTCGAGGAGTAATGTGGACATTTAAGGTTAATGTTCTAATGGCAAGAGACATCACTTAACTCTGTTTTGTTTTGAAGGCAACAATGCCTCGGGACCTCGTGGCCTTCAAAAAGGGGGGATATGTAGCGGTGAGGCTTAATAATAATGCAGAATTAAGTGTTTCTGAGCTTTCCCAAATTAGGCCTCATTTCTCTGTTCATCTCTGTGGTGCAGCCACAGAGAAACCATTCATGCAAGGTGATTTAAGGTCCAAGGACAGCTCCCAAAGGGGGATGCACTTAGCTAAGCCTGGCTATCATGATCAATGGTCACCCATTGGCGCCTATCTGTCTAGGGAGTGCGAGTTGGACATCTGGATTGCATTCCTAAGTGTCAGGACTAAGTGACTCATATCTCACCTTGATCAACCAATCAGGGACCGGTAGGGCCGAGTAACCCACGTGGGACTCTGATGCCCATGGAACTTTCAGCCAATCAATGAGCTGAAGTTCCTCCAGGTAAAAACAGGCAACACAGAGAGCCTGGGAGATTCAACAAGATTCAGATTCAGATTCAACAATTCTAAAGGGAATTCAAAGGAGAATTCCAGGGCAGGACGGCCCAGGAGCAGAAGGCTCCCAAGGGCAGGACATTCTCGCAGCGCGCCTCCTGACCATCCTGAGACTCAGCCCGGACAACCACGGAACGGCCAGTGTGTCCGAGTGCCAGAACTTTCCTTTGTTCTAAGAGTCTAGAGTGGAGGTTGCCAGAGAGTAACCAGCAGCAGGCCTCGTGAACAGGTCGGAACTGTGGACAGCTGAATCACTATTCAGAACTAGCTCTTCATCATAAACGAACTGGTCCTCTTCCTGACTTGCTGGGACCCACAGTCATCTTTTCTCCTGTGCACAAACTTTGCTAGTTAATGCCAACAGTGAGCATCAGCAGCGCACCGTCGCAAGCCGCACAGCACAGCCTGGCACGGAGCCAGAGAGCGCGGATTGGACAGCAACAGCCTGCAACTGTTTCTTTGTGCCCGCAGGAGATCTGAATCCCCAGAGATTGGATGAGTATTCAACTTCAATGCATTACAGCTCGAGAATTCAATTGTTATCCAAACCAGTTGATATCAATTTAATTCCTAAGAGTTATGTACTTGTTTGAGTATCTAATGTAGAAGTTGTAACCAAGTTCACTTTACGAAACGGTCTTAATGAATGATATACTGAACGTATTTCCTCTTGATGTGTAACTCTTTGTAACTGACCGAATATACCTTTTGTATTCTGATAACCCTCTCGATAAGATCTGTTAGGTTTATATGCATATTCTATGTATTAATAAATGTATCCTCGTGTATTAGTACCTGTGTGTGTGCGTTGTTTGAGTTATGTCACATGGTTGGACTCTAAAGCCATCAAAAGAATCAACTTTGTGATTTACTGCTACAATTAAAAATTGTCTCAGTAAATGCCCAAACCCTACAGAACTGGTGCCTTCAGAGAGCCACTATGATTACATATTTGGC
This sequence comes from Lepisosteus oculatus, assembly GCF_040954835.1. Classification (NCBI taxonomy): domain Eukaryota; kingdom Metazoa; phylum Chordata; class Actinopteri; order Semionotiformes; family Lepisosteidae; genus Lepisosteus; species Lepisosteus oculatus. Next base: position 80,499 of record NW_027167820.1, read on the forward strand.
GTCCCTGAACCGGTGTTCTCTACAACGTTTTGACCCTTTCTGCACACTGGGGTTAAGAGCTGAGTGTGTGGGCTCTTCTGAGACTTGCTGCTACATGGGGATTCAGTTGTCTGAAAAAACACGTTTATTTCGGGCTGAAAAACACGTTTTGAAAAGTGTACTGTTACTGCCCCATAACTTACATGGGGTTGACCAAACTTGCAGAAACATGTTTATTTCTGCTGAAAAACATGTTTTGACACTTTCAGCACACTGGGGTTAAGATCTGAGTGTGTGGGCTCTTCTGAGCCTTGCTGCTACATGGGTATTCAGTTGTCTGAAAAAACGCGTTTATTTCGGGCTGAAAAACACGTTTTGAAATGTGTGCTGTTACTGCCCCATAACTTACATGGGGTTGACCAAACTTGCAGAAACATGTTTATTTCTGCTGAAAAACACGTTTTGACCCTTTCTGCACACTGGGGTTAAGAGCTGAGTGTGTGGGCTCTAGTGAGCCTTGCTGTTACATGGGGATTCAGTTGTCTGAAAAAACGCGTTTATTTCGGGCTGAAAAACACGTTTTGAAATGTGTCCTGTTACTGCCCCATAACTTACATGGGGTTGACCAAACTTGCAGAAACATGTTTATTTCTGCTGAAAAACACGTTTTGACCCTTTCTGCACACTGGGGTTAAGAGCTGAGTGTGTGGGCTCTTCTGAGACTTGCTGCTACATGGGGATTCAGTTGTCTGAAAAAACGCGTTTATTTCGGGCTGAAAAACACGTTTTGAAAAGTGTACTGTTACTGCCCCATAACTTACATGGGGTTGACCAAACTTGCAGAAACATGTTTATTTCTGCTGAAAAACATGTTTTGACACTTTCAGCACACTGGGGTTAAGATCTGAGTGTGTGGGCTCTTCTGAGCCTTGCTGCTACATGGGTATTCAGTTGTCTGAAAAAACGCGTTTATTTCGGGCTGAGAAACACGTTTTGAAAAGTGTACTGTTACTGCCCCATAACTTACATGGGGTTGACCAAACTTGCAGAAACATGTTTATTTCTGCTGAAAAACATGTTTTGACCCTTTCAGCACACTGGGGTTAAGATCTGAGTGTGTGGGCTCTTCTGAGCCTTGTTGCTACATGGGGATTCAGTTGTCTGAAAAAACTCATTAATTTCGGGCTGAAAAACACGTTTTGAAAAGTGTACTGTTACTGCCCCATAACTTACATGTGGTTGACCAAACTTGCAGAAACATGTTTATTTCTGCTGAAAAACATGTTTTGACACTTTCAGCACACTGGGGTTAAGATCTGAGTGTGTGGGCTCTTCTGAGCCTTGCTGCTACATGGGGATTCAGTTGTCTGAAAAAACGCGTTTATTTCGGGCTGAAAAACACGTTTTGCAGAGTGTACTGTTACTGCCCCATAACTTACATGGGGTTGACCAAACTTGCAGAAACATGTTTATTTCTGCTGAAAAACACGTTTTGACCCTTTCTGCACACTGGGGTTAAGATCTGAGTGTGTGGGCTCTTCTGAGCCTTGCTGCTACATGGGTATTCAGTTGTCTGAAAAAACGCGTTTATTTCGGGCTGAAAAACACGTTTTGAAAAGTGTACTGTTACTGCCCCATAACTTACATGGGGTTGACCAAACTTGCAGAAACATGTTTATTTCTGCTGAAAAACATGTTTTGAACCTTTCTGCACACTGGGGTTAAGATCTGAGTGTGTGGGCTCTTCTGAGCCTTGCTGCTACATGGGGATTCAGTTGTCTGAAAAAACGCGTTTATTTCGGGCTGAAAAACACGTTTTGAAAAGTGTACTGTTACTGCCCCATAACTTACATGGGGTTGACCAAACTTGCAGAAACATGTTTATTTCTGCTGAAAAACACGTTTTGACCCTTTCTGCACACTGGGGTTAAGAGCTGAGTGTGTGGGCTCTAGTTAGCCTTGCTGTTACATGGGGATTCAGTTGTCTGAAAAAACGCGTTTATTTCGGGCTGAAAAACACGTTTTGAAATGTGTGCTGTTACTGCCCAATAACTTACATGGGGTTGACCAAACTTGCAGAAACATGTTTATTTCTGCTGAAAAACACGTTTTGACCCTTTCTGCACACTGGGGTTAAGAGCTGAGTGTGTGGGCTCTAGTGAGCCTTGCTGTTACATGGGGATTCAGTTGTCTGAAAAAACGCGTTTATTTCGGGCTGAAAAAAACGTTTCGAAAAGTGTCCTGTTACTGCCCCATAACTTACATGGGGTTGACCAAACTTGAAGAAACATGTTTATTTCTGCTGAAAAACACGTTTTGACCCTTTCTGCACACTGGGGTTAAGAGCTGAGTGTGTGGGCTCTAGTGAGCCTTGCTGTTACATGGGGATTCAGTTGTCTGAAAAAACGCGTTTATTTCGGGCTGAAAAACACGTTTCGAAAAGTGTCCTGTTACTGCCCCATAACTTACATGGGGTTGACCAAACTTGCAGAAACATGTTTATTTCTGCTGAAAAACACGTTTTGACCCTTTCTGCACACTGGGGTTAAGAGCTGAGTGTGTGGGCTCTAGTTAGCCTTGCTGTTACATGGGGATTCAGTTGTCTGAAAAAACGCGTTTATTTCGGGCTGAAAAACACGTTTTGAAAAGTGTCCTTTTACTGCCCCATAACTTACATGGGGTTGACCAAACTTGCAGAAACATGTTTATTTCTGCTGAAAAACACGTTTTGACCCTTTCTGCACACTGGGGTTAAGAGCTGAGTGTGTGGGCTCTAGTGAGCCTTGCTGTTACATGGGGATTCAGTTGTCTGAAAAAACGTGTTTATTTCGGGCTGAAAAACACGTTTCGAAAAGTGTCCTGTTACTGCCCCATAACTTACATGGGGTTGACCAAACTTGCAGAAACATGTTTATTTCTGCTGAAAAACACGTTTTGACCCTTTCTGCACACTGGGGTTAAGAGCTGAGTGTGTGGGCTCTAGTGAGCCTTGCTGTTACATGGGGATTCAGTTGTCTGAAAAAACGCGTTTATTTCGGGCTGAAAAACACGTTTCGAAAAGTGTCCTGTTACTGCCCCATAACTTACATGGGGTTGACCAAACTTGAAGAAACATGTTTATTTCTGCTGAAAAACACGTTTTGACCCTTTCTGCACACTGGGGTTAAGAGCTGAGTGTGTGGGCTCTAGTGAGCCTTGCTGTTACATGGGGATTCAGTTGTCTGAAAAAACGCGTTTATTTCGGGCTGAAAAACACGTTTCGAAAAGTGTCCTGTTACTGCCCCATAACTTACATGGGGTTGACCAAACTTGCAGAAACATGTTTATTTCTGCTGAAAAACACGTTTTGACCCTTTCTGCACACTGGGGTTAAGAGCTGAGTGTGTGGGCTCTAGTGAGCCTTGCTGTTACATGGGGATTCAGTTGTCTGAAAAAACGCGTTTATTTCGGGCTGAAAAACACGTTTCGAAAAGTGTCCTGTTACTGCCCCATAACTTACATGGGGTTGACCAAACTTGAAGAAACATGTTTATTTCTGCTGAAAAACACGTTTTAACCCTTTCTGCACACTGGGGTTAAGAGCTGAGTGTGTGGGCTCTAGTGAGCCTTGCTGTTACATGGGGATTCAGTTGTCTGAAAAAACGCGTTTATTTCGGGCTGAAAAACACGTTTTGAAATGTGTCCTGTTACTGCCCCATAACTTACATGGGGTTGACCAAACTTGCAGAAACATGTTTATTTCTGCTGAAAAACACGTTTTGACCCTTTCTGCACACTGGGGTTAAGAGCTGAGTGTGTGGGCTCTAGTTAGCCTTGCTGTTACATGGGGATTCAGTTGTCTGAAAAAACGCGTTTATTTCGGGCTGAAAAACACGTTTTGAAAAGTGTCCTGTTACTGCCCCATAACTTACATGGGGTTGACCAAACTTGCAGAAACATGTTTATTTCTGCTGAAAAACACGTTTTGACCCTTTCTGCACACTGGGGTTAAGAGCTGAGTGTGTGGGCTCTAGTTAGCCTTGCTGTTACATGGGGATTCAGTTGTCTGAAAAAACGCGTTTATTTCGGGCTGAAAAACACGTTTTGAAATGTGTGCTGTTACTGCCCAATAACTTACATGGGGTTGACCAAACTTGCAGAAACATGTTTATTTCTGCTGAAAAACACGTTTTGACCCTTTCTGCACACTGGGGTTAAGAGCTGAGTGTGTGGGCTCTAGTGAGCCTTGCTGTTACATGGGGATTCAGTTGTCTGAAAAAACGCGTTTATTTCGGGCTGAAAAACACGTTTCGAAAAGTGTCCTGTTACTGCCCCATAACTTACATGGGGTTGACCAAACTTGAAGAAACATGTTTATTTCTGCTGAAAAACATGTTTTGACCCTTTCTGCACACTGGGGTTAAGAGCTGAGTGTGTGGGCTCTAGTGAGCCTTGCTGTTACATGGGGATTCAGTTGTCTGAAAAAACGCGTTTATTTCGGGCTGAAAAACACGTTTCGAAAAGTGTCCTGTTACTGCCCCATAACTTACATGGGGTTGACCAAACTTGCAGAAACATGTTTATTTCTGCTGAAAAACATGTTTTGACACTTTCAGCACACTGGGGTTAAGATCTGAGTGTGTGGGCTCTTCTGAGCCTTGCTGCTACATGGGGATTCAGTTGTCTGAAAAAACGCGTTTATTTCGGGCTGAAAAACACGTTTTGCAGAGTGTACTGTTACTGCCCCATAACTTACATGGGGTTGACCAAACTTGCAGAAACATGTTTATTTCTGCTGAAAAACACGTTTTGACCCTTTCTGCACACTGGGGTTAAGAGCTGAGTGTGTGGGCTCTTCTGAGACTTGCTGCTACATGGGGATTCAGTTGTCTGAAAAAACACGTTTATTTCGGGCTGAAAAACACGTTTTGAAAAGTGTACTGTTACTGCCCCATAACTTACATGGGGTTGACCAAACTTGCAGAAACATGTTTATTTCTGCTGAAAAACATGTTTTGACACTTTCAGCACACTGGGGTTAAGATCTGAGTGTGTGGGCTCTTCTGAGCCTTGCTGCTACATGGGTATTCAGTTGTCTGAAAAAACGCGTTTATTTCGGGCTGAAAAACACGTTTTGAAATGTGTGCTGTTACTGCCCCATAACTTACATGGGGTTGACCAAACTTGCAGAAACATGTTTATTTCTGCTGAAAAACACGTTTTGACCCTTTCTGCACACTGGGGTTAAGAGCTGAGTGTGTGGGCTCTAGTGAGCCTTGCTGTTACATGGGGATTCAGTTGTCTGAAAAAACGCGTTTATTTCGGGCTGAAAAACACGTTTTGAAATGTGTCCTGTTACTGCCCCATAACTTACATGGGGTTGACCAAACTTGCAGAAACATGTTTATTTCTGCTGAAAAACACGTTTTGACCCTTTCTGCACACTGGGGTTAAGAGCTGAGTGTGTGGGCTCTTCTGAGACTTGCTGCTACATGGGGATTCAGTTGTCTGAAAAAACGCGTTTATTTCGGGCTGAAAAACACGTTTTGAAAAGTGTACTGTTACTGCCCCATAACTTACATGGGGTTGACCAAACTTGCAGAAACATGTTTATTTCTGCTGAAAAACATGTTTTGACACTTTCAGCACACTGGGGTTAAGATCTGAGTGTGTGGGCTCTTCTGAGCCTTGCTGCTACATGGGTATTCAGTTGTCTGAAAAAACGCGTTTATTTCGGGCTGAGAAACACGTTTTGAAAAGTGTACTGTTACTGCCCCATAACTTACATGGGGTTGACCAAACTTGCAGAAACATGTTTATTTCTGCTGAAAAACATGTTTTGACACTTTCAGCACACTGGGGTTAAGATCTGAGTGTGTGGGCTCTTCTGAGCCTTGTTGCTACATGGGGATTCAGTTGTCTGAAAAAACTCATTAATTTCGGGCTGAAAAACACGTTTTGAAAAGTGTACTGTTACTGCCCCATAACTTACATGGGGTTGACCAAACTTGCAGAAACATGTTTATTTCTGCTGAAAAACATGTTTTGACACTTTCAGCACACTGGGGTTAAGATCTGAGTGTGTGGGCTCTTCTGAGCCTTGCTGCTACATGGGGATTCAGTTGTCTGAAAAAACGCGTTTATTTCGGGCTGAAAAACACGTTTTGCAGAGTGTACTGTTACTGCCCCATAACTTACATGGGGTTGACCAAACTTGCAGAAACATGTTTATTTCTGCTGAAAAACACGTTTTGACCCTTTCTGCACACTGGGGTTAAGATCTGAGTGTGTGGGCTCTTCTGAGCCTTGCTGCTACATGGGTATTCAGTTGTCTGAAAAAACGCGTTTATTTCGGGCTGAAAAACACGTTTTGAAAAGTGTACTGTTACTGCCCCATAACTTACATGGGGTTGACCAAACTTGCAGAAACATGTTTATTTCTGCTGAAAAACATGTTTTGAACCTTTCTGCACACTGGGGTTAAGATCTGAGTGTGTGGGCTCTTCTGAGCCTTGCTGCTACATGGGGATTCAGTTGTCTGAAAAAACGCGTTTATTTCGGGCTGAAAAACACGTTTTGCAGAGTGTACTGTTACTGCCCCATAACTTACATGGGGTTGACCAAACTTGCAGAAACATGTTTATTTCTGCTGAAAAACACGTTTTGACCCTTTCTGCACACTGGGGTTAAGATCTGAGTGTGTGGGCTCTTCTGAGCCTTGCTGCTACATGGGTATTCAGTTGTCTGAAAAAACGCGTTTATTTCGGGCTGAAAAACACGTTTTGAAAAGTGTACTGTTACTGCCCCATAACTTACATGGGGTTGACCAAACTTGCAGAAACATGTTTATTTCTGCTGAAAAACATGTTTTGAACCTTTCTGCACACTGGGGTTAAGATCTGAGTGTGTGGGCTCTTCTGAGACTTGCTGCTACATGGGGATTCAGTTGTCTGAAAAAACGCGTTTATTACGGGCTGAAAAACACGTTTTGAAAAGTGTACTGTTACTGCCCCATAACTTACATGGGGTTGACCAAACTTGCAGAAACATGTTTATTTCTGCTGAAAAACATGTTTTGACACTTTCAGCACACTGGGATTAAGATCTGAGTGTGTGGGCTCTTCTGAGCCTTGCTGCTACATGGGGATTCAGTTGTCTGAAAAAACGCGTTTATTTCGGGCTGAAAAACACGTTTTGAAAAGTGTACTGTTACTGCCCCATAACTTACATGGGGTTGACCAAACTTGCAGAAACATGTTTATTTCTGCTGAAAAACATGTTTTGACACTTTCAGCACACTGGGGTTAAGATCTGAGTGTGTGGGCTCTTCTGAGCCTTGCTGCTACATGGGTATTCAGTTGTCTGAAAAAACGCGTTTATTTCGGGCTGAAAAACACGTTTTGAAAAGTGTACTGTTACTGCCCCATAACTTACATGGGGTTGACCAAACTTGCAGAAACATGTTTATTTCTGCTGAAAAACACGTTTTGACCCTTTCTGCACACTGGGGTTAAGAGCTGAGTGTGTGGGCTCTAGTTAGCCTTGCTGTTACATGGGGATTCAGTTGTCTGAAAAAACGCGTTTATTTCGGGCTGAAAAACACGTTTTGAAAAGTGTCCTGTTACTGCCCCATAACTTACATGGGGTTGACCAAACTTGCAGAAACATGTTTATTTCTGCTGAAAAACACGTTTTGACCCTTTCTGCACACTGGGGTTAAGAGCTGAGTGTGTGGGCTCTAGTGAGCCTTGCTGTTACATGGGGATTCAGTTGTCTGAAAAAACGTGTTTATTTCGGGCTGAAAAACACGTTTCGAAAAGTGTCCTGTTACTGCCCCATAACTTACATGGGGTTGACCAAACTTGCAGAAACATGTTTATTTCTGCTGAAAAACACGTTTTGACCCTTTCTGCACACTGGGGTTAAGAGCTGAGTGTGTGGGCTCTAGTGAGCCTTGCTGTTACATGGGGATTCAGTTGTCTGAAAAAACGCGTTTATTTCGGGCTGAAAAACACGTTTCGAAAAGTGTCCTGTTACTGCCCCATAACTTACATGGGGTTGACCAAACTTGAAGAAACATGTTTATTTCTGCTGAAAAACACGTTTTGACCCTTTCTGCACACTGGGGTTAAGAGCTGAGTGTGTGGGCTCTAGTGAGCCTTGCTGTTACATGGGGATTAAGTTGTCTGAAAAAACGCGTTTATTTCGGGCTGAAAAACACGTTTTGAAATGTGTGCTGTTACTGCCCAATAACTTACATGGGGTTGACCAAACTTGCAGAAACATGTTTATTTCTGCTGAAAAACACGTTTTGACCCTTTCTGCACACTGGGGTTAAGAGCTGAGTGTGTGGGCTCTAGTGAGCCTTGCTGTTACATGGGGATTCAGTTGTCTGAAAAAACGCGTTTATTTCGGGCTGAAAAACACGTTTCGAAAAGTGTCCTGTTACTGCCCCATAACTTACATGGGGTTGACCAAACTTGCAGAAACATGTTTATTTCTGCTGAAAAACACGTTTTGACCCTTTCTGCACACTGGGGTTAAGAGCTGAGTGTGTGGGCTCTAGTGAGCCTTGCTGTTACATGGGGATTCAGTTGTCTGAAAAAACGCGTTTATTTCGGGCTGAAAAACACGTTTCGAAAAGTGTCCTGTTACTGCCCCATAACTTACATGGGGTTGACCAAACTTGAAGAAACATGTTTATTTCTGCTGAAAAACACGTTTTGACCCTTTCTGCACACTGGGGTTAAGAGCTGAGTGTGTGGGCTCTAGTGAGCCTTGCTGTTACATGGGGATTCAGTTGTCTGAAAAAACGCGTTTATTTCGGGCTGAAAAACACGTTTTGAAATGTGTCCTGTTACTGCCCCATAACTTACATGGGGTTGACCAAACTTGCAGAAACATGTTTATTTCTGCTGAAAAACACGTTTTGACCCTTTCTGCACACTGGGGTTAAGATCTGAGTGTGTGGGCTCTTCTGAGCCTTGCTGCTACATGGGTATTCAGTTGTCTGAAAAAACGCGTTTATTTCGGGCTGAAAAACACGTTTTGAAAAGTGTACTGTTACTGCCCCATAACTTACATGGGGTTGACCAAACTTGCAGAAACATGTTTATTTCTGCTGAAAAACATGTTTTGAACCTTTCTGCACACTGGGGTTAAGATCTGAGTGTGTGGGCTCTTCTGAGCCTTGCTGCTACATGGGGATTCAGTTGTCTGAAAAAACGCGTTTATTTCGGGCTGAAAAACACGTTTTGCAGAGTGTACTGTTACTGCCCCATAACTTACATGGGGTTGACCAAACTTGCAGAAACATGTTTATTTCTGCTGAAAAACACGTTTTGACCCTTTCTGCACACTGGGGTTAAGATCTGAGTGTGTGGGCTCTTCTGAGCCTTGCTGCTACATGGGTATTCAGTTGTCTGAAAAAACGCGTTTATTTCGGGCTGAAAAACACGTTTTGAAAAGTGTACTGTTACTGCCCCATAACTTACATGGGGTTGACCAAACTTGCAGAAACATGTTTATTTCTGCTGAAAAACATGTTTTGAACCTTTCTGCACACTGGGGTTAAGATCTGAGTGTGTGGGCTCTTCTGAGCCTTGCTGCTACATGGGGATTCAGTTGTCTGAAAAAACGCGTTTATTTCGGGCTGAAAAACACGTTTTGCAGAGTGTACTGTTACTGCCCCATAACTTACATGGGGTTGACCAAACTTGCAGAAACATGTTTATTTCTGCTGAAAAACACGTTTTGACCCTTTCTGCACACTGGGGTTAAGATCTGAGTGTGTGGGCTCTTCTGAGCCTTGCTGCTACATGGGTATTCAGTTGTCTGAAAAAACGCGTTTATTTCGGGCTGAAAAACACGTTTTGAAAAGTGTACTGTTACTGCCCCATAACTTACATGGGGTTGACCAAACTTGCAGAAACATGTTTATTTCTGCTGAAAAACATGTTTTGAACCTTTGTGCACACTGGGGTTAAGATCTGAGTGTGTGGGCTCTTCTGAGACTTGCTGCTACATGGGGATTCAGTTGTCTGAAAAAACGCGTTTATTACGGGCTGAAAAACACGTTTTGAAAAGTGTACTGTTACTGCCCCATAACTTACATGGGGTTGACCAAACTTGCAGAAACATGTTTATTTCTGCTGAAAAACATGTTTTGACACTTTCAGCACACTGGGGTTAAGATCTGAGTGTGTGGGCTCTTCTGAGCCTTGCTGCTACATGGGTATTCAGTTGTCTGAAAAAACGCGTTTATTTCGGGCTGAAAAACACGTTTTGAAAAGTGTACTGTTACTGCCCCATAACTTACATGGGGTTGACCAAACTTGCAGAAACATGTTTATTTCTGCTGAAAAACATGTTTTGACACTTTCAGCACACTGGGGTTAAGATCTGAGTGTGTGGGCTCTTCTGAGCCTTGCTGCTACATGGGGATTCAGTTGTCTGAAAAAACGCGTTTATTTCGGGCTGAAAAACACGTTTTGAAAAGTGTACTGTTACTGCCCCATAACTTACATGGGGTTGACCAAACTTGCAGAAACATGTTTATTTCTGCTGAAAAACATGTTTTGACACTTTCAGCACACTGGGGTTAAGATCTGAGTGTGTGGGCTCTTCTGAGCCTTGCTGCTACATGGGTATTCAGTTGTCTGAAAAAACGCGTTTATTTCGGGCTGAAAAACACGTTTTGAAAAGTGTACTGTTACTGCCCCATAACTTACATGGGGTTGACCAAACTTGCAGAAACATGTTTATTTCTGCTGAAAAACACGTTTTGACCCTTTCTGCACACTGGGGTTAAGAGCTGAGTGTGTGGGCTCTAGTTAGCCTTGCTGTTACATGGGGATTCAGTTGTCTGAAAAAACGCGTTTATTTCGGGCTGAAAAACACGTTTTGAAAAGTGTCCTGTTACTGCCCCATAACTTACATGGGGTTGACCAAACTTGCAGAAACATGTTTATTTCTGCTGAAAAACACGTTTTGACCCTTTCTGCACACTGGGGTTAAGAGCTGAGTGTGTGGGCTCTAGTGAGCCTTGCTGTTACATGGGGATTCAGTTGTCTGAAAAAACGTGTTTATTTCGGGCTGAAAAACACGTTTCGAAAAGTGTCCTGTTACTGCCCCATAACTTACATGGGGTTGACAAAACTTGCAGAAACATGTTTATTTCTGCTGAAAAACACGTTTTGACCCTTTCTGCACACTGGGGTTAAGAGCTGAGTGTGTGGGCTCTAGTGAGCCTTGCTGTTACATGGGGATTCAGTTGTCTGAAAAAACGCGTTTATTTCGGGCTGAAAAACACGTTTCGAAAAGTGTCCTGTTACTGCCCCATAACTTACATGGGGTTGACCAAACTTGAAGAAACATGTTTATTTCTGCTGAAAAACACGTTTTGACCCTTTCTGCACACTGGGGTTAAGAGCTGAGTGTGTGGGCTCTAGTGAGCCTTGCTGTTACATGGGGATTAAGTTGTCTGAAAAAACGCGTTTATTTCGGGCTGAAAAACACGTTTTGAAATGTGTGCTGTTACTGCCCAATAACTTACATGGGGTTGACCAAACTTGCAGAAACATGTTTATTTCTGCTGAAAAACACGTTTTGACCCTTTCTGCACACTGGGGTTAAGAGCTGAGTGTGTGGGCTCTAGTGAGCCTTGCTGTTACATGGGGATTCAGTTGTCTGAAAAAACGCGTTTATTTCGGGCTGAAAAACACGTTTCGAAAAGTGTCCTGTTACTGCCCCATAACTTACATGGGGTTGACCAAACTTGCAGAAACATGTTTATTTCTGCTGAAAAACACGTTTTGACCCTTTCTGCACACTGGGGTTAAGAGCTGAGTGTGTGGGCTCTAGTGAGCCTTGCTGTTACATGGGGATTCAGTTGTCTGAAAAAACGCGTTTATTTCGGGCTGAAAAACACGTTTCGAAAAGTGTCCTGTTACTGCCCCATAACTTACATGGGGTTGACCAAACTTGAAGAAACATGTTTATTTCTGCTGAAAAACACGTTTTGACCCTTTCTGCACACTGGGGTTAAGAGCTGAGTGTGTGGGCTCTAGTGAGCCTTGCTGTTACATGGGGATTCAGTTGTCTGAAAAAACGCGTTTATTTCGGGCTGAAAAACACGTTTTGAAATGTGTCCTGTTACTGCCCCATAACTTACATGGGGTTGACCAAACTTGCAGAAACATGTTTATTTCTGCTGAAAAACACGTTTTGACCCTTTCTGCACACTGGGGTTAAGAGCTGAGTGTGTGGGCTCTAGTTAGCCTTGCTGTTACATGGGGATTCAGTTGTCTGAAAAAACGCGTTTATTTCGGGCTGAAAAACACGTTTTGAAAAGTGTCCTGTTACTGCCCCATAACTTACATGGGGTTGACCAAACTTGCAGAAACATGTTTATTTCTGCTGAAAAACACGTTTTGACCCTTTCTGCACACTGGGGTTAAGAGCTGAGTGTGTGGGCTCTAGTTAGCCTTGCTGTTACATGGGGATTCAGTTGTCTGAAAAAACGCGTTTATTTCGGGCTGAAAAATACGTTTTGAAATGTGTGCTGTTACTGCCCAATAACTTACATGGGGTTGACCAAACTTGCAGAAACATGTTTATTTCTGCTGAAAAACACGTTTTGACCCTTTCTGCACACTGGGGTTAAGAGCTGAGTGTGTGGGCTCTAGTGAGCCTTGCTGTTACATGGGGATTCAGTTGTCTGAAAAAACGCGTTTATTTCGGGCTGAAAAACACGTTTCGAAAAGTGTCCTGTTACTGCCCCATAACTTACATGGGGTTGACCAAACTTGAAGAAACATGTTTATTTCTGCTGAAAAACACGTTTTGACCCTTTCTGCACACTGGGGTTAAGAGCTGAGTGTGTGGGCTCTAGTGAGCCTTGCTGTTACATGGGGATTCAGTTGTCTGAAAAAACGCGTTTATTTCGGGCTGAAAAACACGTTTCGAAAAGTGTCCTGTTACTGCCCCATAACTTACATGGGGTTGACCAAACTTGAAGAAACATGTTTATTTCTGCTAAAAAACACGTTTTGACCCTTTCTGCACACTGGGGTTAAGAGCTGAGTGTGTGGGCTCTAGTGAGCCTTGCTGTTACATGGGGATTCAGTTGTCTGAAAAAACGCGTTTATTTCTGGCTGAAAAACACGTTTTGAAATGTGTCCTGTTACTGCCCCATAACTTACATGGGGTTGACCAAACTTGCAGAAACATGTTTATTTCTGCTGAATAACACGTTTTGACCCTTTCTGCACACTGGGGTTAAGAGCTGAGTGTGTTTGCTCTAGTTAGCCTTGCTGTTACATAGGGATTCAGTTGTCTGAAAAAATGCGTTTATTTCGGGCTGAAAAACACGTTTTGAAAAGTGTCCTGTTACTGCCCCATAACTTACATGGGGTTGACCAAACTTGCAGAAACATGTTTATTTCTGCTGAAAAACACGTTTTGACCCTTTCTGCACACTGGGGTTAAGAGCTGAGTGTGTGGGCTCTAGTTAGCCTTGCTGTTACATGGGGATTCAGTTGTCTGAAAAAACGCGTTTATTTCGGGCTGAAAAACACGTTTTGAAAAGTGTCCTGTTACTGCCCCATAACTTACATGGGGTTGACCAAACTTGCAGAAACATGTTTATTTCTGCTGAAAAACACGTTTTGACCCTTTCTGCGCACTGGGGTTAAGAGCTGAGTGTGTGGGCTCTAGTGAGCCTTGCTGTTACATGGGGATTCAGTTGTCTGAAAAAACGCGTTTATTTCGGGCTGAAAAACACGTTTCGAAAAGTGTCCTGTTACTGCCCCATAACTTACATGGGGTTGACCAAACTTGAAGAAACATGTTTATTTCTGCTGAAAAACACGTTTTGACCCTTTCTGCACACTGGGGTTAAGAGCTGAGTGTGTGGGCTCTAGTGAGCCTTGCTGTTACATGGGGATTCAGTTGTCTGAAAAAACGCGTTTATTTCTGGCTGAAAAACACGTTTTGAAATGTGTCCTGTTACTGCCCCATAACTTACATGGGGTTGACCAAACTTGCAGAAACATGTTTATTTCTGCTGAATAACACGTTTTGACCCTTTCTGCACACTGGGGTTAAGAGCTGAGTGTGTTTGCTCTAGTTAGCCTTGCTGTTACATAGGGATTCAGTTGTCTGAAAAAATGCGTTTATTTCGGGCTGAAAAACACGTTTTGAAAAGTGTCCTGTTACTGCCCCATAACTTACATGGGGTTGACCAAACTTGCAGAAACATGTTTATTTCTGCTGAAAAACACGTTTTGACCCTTTCTGCACACTGGGGTTAAGAGCTGAGTGTGTGGGCTCTAGTTAGCCTTGCTGTTACATGGGGATTCAGTTGTCTGAAAAAACGCGTTTATTTCGGGCTGAAAAACACGTTTTGAAAAGTGTCCTGTTACTGCCCCATAACTTACATGGGGTTGACCAAACTTGCAGAAACATGTTTATTTCTGCTGAAAAACACGTTTTGACCCTTTCTGCACACTGGGGTTAAGAGCTGAGTGTGTGGGCTCTAGTGAGCCTTGCTGTTACATGGGGATTCAGTTGTCTGAAAAAACGCGTTTATTTCGGGCTGAAAAACACGTTTCGAAAAGTGTCCTGTTACTGCCCCATAACTTACATGGGGTTGACCAAACTTGAAGAAACATGTTTATTTCTGCTGAAAAACACGTTTTGACCCTTTCTGCACACTGGGGTTAAGAGCTGAGTGTGTGGGCTCTAGTGAGCCTTGCTGTTACATGGGGATTCAGTTGTCTGAAAAAACGGGTTTATTTCGGGCTGAAAAACACGTTTCGAAAAGTGTCCTGTTACTGCCCCATAACTTACATGGGGTTGACCAAACTTGAAGAAACATGTTTATTTCTGCTGAAAAACACGTTTTGACCCTTTCTGCACACTGGGGTTAAGAGCTGAGTGTGTGGGCTCTAGTGAGCCTTGCTGTTACATGGGGATTCAGTTGTCTGAAAAAACGCGTTTATTTCGTGCTGAAAAACACGTTTTGAAATGTGTCCTGTTACTGCCCCATAACTTACATGGGGTTGACCAAACTTGCAGAAACATGTTTATTTCTGCTGAAAAACACGTTTTGACCCTTTCTGCACACTGGGGTTAAGAGCTGAGTGTGTGGGCTCTAGTTAGCCTTGCTGTTACATGGGGATTCAGTTGTCTGAAAAAACGCGTTTATTTCGGGCTGAAAAACACGTTTTGAAAAGTGTCCTGTTACTGCCCCATAACTTACATGGGGTTGACCAAACTTGCAGAAACATGTTTATTTCTGCTGAAAAACATGTTTTGACCCTTTCTGCACACTGGGGTTAAGAGCTGAGTGTGTGGGCTCTAGTGAGCCTTGCTGTTACATGGGGATTCAGTTGTCTGAAAAAACGCGTTTATTTCGGGCTGAAAAACACGTTTCGAAAAGTGTCCTGTTACTGCCCCATAACTTACATGGGGTTGACCAAACTTGCAGAAACATGTTTATTTCTGCTGAAAAACACGTTTTGACCCTTTCTGCACACTGGGGTTAAGAGCTGAGTGTGTGGGCTCTAGTGAGCCTTGCTGTTACATGGGGATTCAGTTGTCTGAAAAAACGCGTTTATTTCGGGCTGAAAAACACGTTTTGAAAAGTGTCCTGTTACTGCCCCATAACTTACATGGGGTTGACCAAACTTGAAGAAACATGTTTATTTCTGCTGAAAAACACGTTTTGACCCTTTCTGCACACTGGGGTTAAGAGCTGAGTGTGTGGGCTCTACTGAGCCTTGCTGTTACATGGGGATTAAGTTGTCTGAAAAAACACGTTTATTTCGGGCTGAAAAACACGTTTTGAAATGTGTGCTGTTACTGCCCAATAACTTACATGTGGTTGACCAAACTTGCAGAAACATGTTTATTTCTGCTGAAAAACACGTTTTGACCCTTTCTGCACACTGGGGTTAAGAGCTGAGTGTGTGGGCTCTAGTGAGCCTTGCTGTTACATGGGGATTCAGTTGTCTGAAAAAACGCGTTTATTTCGGGCTGAAAAACACGTTTCGAAAAGTGTCCTGTTACTGCCCCATAACTTACATGGGGTTGACCAAACTTGAAAAACATGTTTATTTCTGCTGAAAAACACGTTTTGACCCTTTCTGCACACTGGGGTTAAGAGCTGAGTGTGTGGGCTCTAGTGAGCCTTGCTGTTACATGGGGATTCAGTTGTCTGAAAAAACGCGTTTATTTCGGGCTGAAAAACACGTTTTGAAAAGTGTCCTGTTACTGCCCCATAACTTACATGGGGTTGACCAAACTTGCAGAAACATGTTTATTTCTGCTGAAAAACACGTTTTGCCCCTTTCTGCACACTGGGGTTAAGAGCTGAGTGTGTGGGCTCTAGTGAGCCTTGCTGTTACATGGGGATTCAGTTGTCTGAAAAAACGCGTTTATATCGGGCTGAAAAACACGTTTTGAAATGTGTGCTGTTACTGCCCCATAACTTACATCGAGTTGACCAAACTTGCAGAAACATGTTTATTTCTGCTGAAAAACACGTTTTGCCCCTTTCTGCACACTGGGGTTAAGAGCTGAGTGTGTGGGCTCTAGTGAGCCTTGCTGTTACATGGGGATTCAGTTGTCTGAAAAAACGCGTTTTTTTCGGGCTGAAAAACACGTTTTGAAATGCGTGCTGTTACTGCCCCATAACTTACATGGGGTTGACCAAACTTGCAGAAACATGTTTATTTCTGCTGAAAAACCCGTTTTGACCCTTTCTGCACACTGGGGTTAAGAGCTGAGTGTGTGGGCTCTAGTTAGCCTTGCTGTTACATGGGGATTCAGTTGTCTGAAAAAACGCGTTTATTTCGGGCTGAAAAACACGTTTTGAAAAGTGTCCTGTTACTGCCCCATAACTTACATGGGGTTGACCAAACTTGCAGAAACATGTTTATTTCTGCTGAAAAACACGTTTTGACCCTTTCTGCACACTGGGGTTAAGAGCTGAGTGTGTGGGCTCTAGTTAGCCTTGCTGTTACATGGGGATTCAGTTGTCTGAAAAAACGCGTTTATTTCGGGCTGAAAAACACGTTTTGAAAAGTGTCCTGTTACTGCCCCATAACTTACATGGGGTTGACCAAACTTGCAGAAACATGTTTATTTCTGCTGAAAAACACGTTTTGCCCCTTTCTGCACACTGGGGTTAAGAGCTGAGTGTGTGGGCTCTAGTGAGCCTTGCTGTTACATGGGGATTCAGTTGTCTGAAAAAACGCGTTTATTTCGGGCTGAAAAACACGTTTTGAAATGTGTGCTGTTACTGCCCAATAACTTACATGGGGTTGACCAAACTTGCAGAAACATATTTATTTCTGCTGAAAAACACGTTTTGACCCTTTCTGCACACTGGGGTTAAGAGCTGAGTGTGTGGGCTCTAGTTAGCCTTGCTGTTACATGGGGATTCAGTTGTCTGAAAAAACGCGTTTATTTCGGGCTGAAAAACACGTTTTGAAAAGTGTCCTGTTACTGCCCCATAACTTACATGGGGTTGACCAAACTTGCAGAAACATGTTTATTTCTGCTGAAAAACACGTTTTGACCCTTTCTGCACACTGGGGTTAAGAGCTGAGTGTGTGGGCTCTAGTGAGCCTTGCTGTTACATGGGGATTCAGTTGTCTGAAAAAACGCGTTTATTTCGGGCTGAAAAACACGTTTCGAAAAGTGTCCTGTTACTGCCCCATAACTTACATGGGGTTGACCAAACTTGCAGAAACATGTTTATTTCTGCTGAAAAACACGTTTTGACCCTTTCTGCACACTGGGGTTAAGAGCTGAGTGTGTGGGCTCTAGTTAGCCTTGCTGTTACATGGGGATTCAGTTGTCTGAAAAAACGCGTTTATTTCGGGCTGAAAAACACGTTTTGAAAAGTGTCCTGTTACTGCCCCATAACTTACATGGGGTTGACCAAACTTGCAGAAACATGTTTATTTCTGCTGAAAAACACGTTTTGACCCTTTCTGCGCACTGGGGTTAAGAGCTGAGTGTGTGGGCTCTAGTTAGCCTTGCTGTTACATGGGGATTCAGTTGTCTGAAAAAACGCGTTTATTTCGGGCTGAAAAACACGTTTTGAAAAGTGTCCTGTTACTGCCCCATAACTTACATGGGGTTGACCAAACTTGCAGAAACATGTTTATTTCTGCTGAAAAACACGTTTTGCCCCTTTCTGCACACTGGGGTTAAGAGCTGAGTGTGTGGGCTCTAGTGAGCCTTGCTGTTACATGGGGATTCAGTTGTCTGAAAAAACGCGTTTATTTCGGGCTGAAAAACACGTTTTGAAATGTGTGCTGTTACTGCCCAATAACTTACATGGGGTTGACCAAACTTGCAGAAACATATTTATTTCTGCTGAAAAACACGTTTTGACCCTTTCTGCACACTGGGGTTAAGAGCTGAGTGTGTGGGCTCTAGTTAGCCTTGCTGTTACATGGGGATTCAGTTGTCTGAAAAAACGCGTTTATTTCGGGCTGAAAAACACGTTTTGAAAAGTGTCCTGTTACTGCCCCATAACTTACATGGGGTTGACCAAACTTGCAGAAACATGTTTATTTCTGCTGAAAAACACGTTTTGACCCTTTCTGCACACTGGGGTTAAGAGCTGAGTGTGTGGGCTCTAGTGAGCCTTGCTGTTACATGGGGATTCAGTTGTCTGAAAAAACGCGTTTATTTCGGGCTGAAAAACACGTTTCGAAAAGTGTCCTGTTACTGCCCCATAACTTACATGGGGTTGACCAAACTTGCAGAAACATGTTTATTTCTGCTGAAAAACACGTTTTGACCCTTTCTGCACACTGGGGTTAAGAGCTGAGTGTGTGGGCTCTAGTGAGCCTTGCTGTTACATGGGGATTAAGTTGTCTGAAAAAACGCGTTTATTTCGGGCTGAAAAACACGTTTTGAAATGTGTGCTGTTACTGCCCAATAACTTACATGGGGTTGACCAAACTTGCAGAAACATGTTTATTTCTGCTGAAAAACACGTTTTGCCCCTTTCTGCACACTGGGGTTAAGAGCTGAGTGTGTGGGCTCTAGTGAGCCTTGCTGTTACATGGGGATTCAGTTGTCTGAAAAAACGCGTTTATTTCGGGCTGAAAAACACGTTTCGAAAAGTGTCCTGTTACTGCCCCATAACTTACATGGGGTTGACCAAACTTGCAGAAACATGTTTATTTCTGCTGAAAAACACGTTTTGACCCTTTCTGCACACTGGGGTTAAGAGCTGAGTGTGTGGGCTCTAGTGAGCCTTGCTGTTACATGGGGATTCAGTTGTCTGAAAAAACGCGTTTATTTCGGGCTGAAAAACACGTTTCGAAAAGTGTCCTGTTACTGCCCCATAACTTACATGGGGTTGACCAAACTTGAAGAAACATGTTTATTTCTGCTGAAAAACACGTTTTGACCCTTTCTGCACACTGGGGTTAAGAGCTGAGTGTGTGGGCTCTAGTGAGCCTTGCTGTTACATGGGGATTCAGTTGTCTGAAAAAACGCGTTTATTTCGGGCTGAAAAACACGTTTTGAAATGTGTGGTGTTACTGCCCAATAACTTACATGGGGTTGACCAAACTTGCAGAAACATGTTTATTTCTGCTGAAAAACACGTTTTGACCCTTTCTGCACACTGGGGTTAAGAGCTGAGTGTGTGGGCTCTAGTGAGCCTTGCTGTTACATGGGGATTCAGTTGTCTGAAAAAACGCGTTTATTTCGGGCTGAAAAACACGTTTCGAAAAGTGTCCTGTTACTGCCCCATAACTTACATGGGGTTGACCAAACTTGAAGAAACATGTTTATTTCTGCTGAAAAACACGTTTTGACCCTTTCTGCACACTGGGGTTAAGAGCTGAGTGTGTGGGCTCTAGTGAGCCTTGCTGTTACATGGGGATTCAGTTGTCTGAAAAAACGCGTTTATTTCGGGCTGAAAAACACGTTTCGAAAAGTGTCCTGTTACTGCCCCATAACTTACATGGGGTTGACCAAACTTGAAGAAACATGTTTATTTCTGCTGAAAAACACGTTTTGACCCTTTCTGCACACTGGGGTTAAGAGCTGAGTGTGTGGGCTCTAGTGAGCCTTGCTGTTACATGGGGATTCAGTTGTCTGAAAAAACTCGTTTATTTCGGGCTGAAAAACACGTTTTGAAATGTGTCCTGTTACTGCCCCATAACTTACATGGGGTTGACCAAACTTGCAGAAACATGTTTATTTCTGCTGAAAAACACGTTTTGACCCTTTCTGCACACTGGGGTTAAGAGCTGAGTGTGTGGGCTCTAGTTAGCCTTGCTGTTACATGGGGATTCAGTTGTCTGAAAAAACGCGTTTATTTCAGGCTGAAAAACACGTTTTGAAAAGTGTCCTGTTACTGCCCCATAACTTACATGGGGTTGACCAAACTTGCAGAAACATGTTTATTTCTGCTGAAAAACACGTTTTGACCCTTTCTGCACACTGGGGTTAAGAGCTGAGTGTGTGGGCTCTAGTTAGCCTTGCTGTTACATGGGGATTCAGTTGTCTGAAAAAACGCGTTTATTTCGGGCTGAAAAACACGTTTTGAAATGTGTGCTGTTACTGCCCAATAACTTACATGGGGTTGACCAAACTTGCAGAAACATGTTTATTTCTGCTGAAAAACACGTTTTGCCCCTTTCTGCACACTGGGGTTAAGAGCTGAGTGTGTGGGCTCTAGTGAGCCTTGCTGTTACATGGGGATTCAGTTGTCTGAAAAAACGCGTTTATTTCGGGCTGAAAAACACGTTTCGAAAAGTGTCCTGTTACTGCCCCATAGCTTACATGGGGTTGACCAAACTTGAAGAAACATGTTTATTTCTGCTGAAAAACACGTTTTGACCCTTTCTGCACACTGGGGTTAAGAGCTGAGTGTGTGGGCTCTAGTGAGCCTTGCTGTTACATGGGGATTAAGTTGTCTGAAAAAACGCGTTTATTTCGGGCTGAAAAACACGTTTTGAAATGTGTGCTGTTACTGCCCAATAACTTACATGGGGTTGACCAAACTTGCAGAAACATGTTTATTTCTGCTGAAAAACACGTTTTGACCCTTTCTGCACACTGGGGTTAAGAGCTGAGTGTGTGGGCTCTAGTGAGCCTTGCTGTTACATGGGGATTCAGTTGTCTGAAAAAACGCGTTTATTTCGGGCTGAAAAACACGTTTCGAAAAGTGTCCTGTTACTGCCCCATAACTTACATGGGGTTGACCAAACTTGAAGAAACATGTTTATTTCTGCTGAAAAACACGTTTTGACCCTTTCTGCACACTGGGGTTAAGAGCTGAGTGTGTGGGCTCTAGTGAGCCTTGCTGTTACATGGGGATTCAGTTGTCTGAAAAAACGCGTTTATTTCGGGCTGAAAAACACGTTTTGAAATGTGTCCTGTTACTGCCTCATAACTTACATGGGGTTGACCAAACTTGCAGAAACATGTTTATTTCTGCTGAAAAACACGTTTTGACCCTTTCTGCACACTGGGGTTAAGAGCTGAGTGTGTGGGCTCTAGTGAGCCTTGCTGTTACATGGGGATTCAGTTGTCTGAAAAAACGCGTTTATTTCGGGCTGAAAAACACGTTTCGAAAAGTGTCCTGTTACTGCCCCATAACTTACATGGGGTTGACCAAACTTGCAGAAACATGTTTATTTCTGCTGAAAAACACGTTTTGACCCTTTCTGCACACTGGGGTTAAGAGCTGAGTGTGTGGGCTCTAGTTAGCCTTGCTGTTACATGGGGATTCAGTTGTCTGAAAAAACGCGTTTATTTCGGGCTGAAAAACACGTTTTGAAAAGTGTCCTGTTACTGCCCCATAACTTACATGGGGTTGACCAAACTTGCAGAAACATGTTTATTTCTGCTGAAAAACACGTTTTGACCCTTTCTGCACACTGGGGTTAAGAGCTGAGTGTGTGGGCTCTAGTTAGCCTTGCTGTTACATGGGGATTCAGTTGTCTGAAAAAACGCGTTTATTTCGGGCTGAAAAACACGTTTTGAAAAGTGTCCTGTTACTGCCCCATAACTTACATGGGGTTGACCAAACTTGCAGAAACATGTTTATTTCTGCTGAAAAACACGTTTTGCCCCTTTCTGCACACTGGGGCTAAGAGCTGAGTGTGTGGGCTCTAGTGAGCCTTGCTGTTACATGGGGATTCAGTTGTCTGAAAAAACGCGTTTATTTCGGGCTGAAAAACACGTTTTGAAATGTGTGCTGTTACTGCCCAATAACTTACATGGGGTTGACCAAACTTGCAGAAACATATTTATTTCTGCTGAAAAACACGTTTTGACCCTTTCTGCACACTGGGGTTAAGAGCTGAGTGTGTGGGCTCTAGTTAGCCTTGCTGTTACATGGGGATTCAGTTGTCTGAAAAAACGCGTTTATTTCGGGCTGAAAAACACGTTTTGAAAAGTGTCCTGTTACTGCCCCATAACTTACATGGGGTTGACCAAACTTGCAGAAACATGTTTATTTCTGCTGAAAAACACGTTTTGACCCTTTCTGCACACTGGGGTTAAGAGCTGAGTGTGTGGGCTCTAGTGAGCCTTGCTGTTACATGGGGATTCAGTTGTCTGAAAAAACGCGTTTATTTCGGGCTGAAAAACACGTTTCGAAAAGTGTCCTGTTACTGCCCCATAACTTACATGGGGTTGACCAAACTTGCAGAAACATGTTTATTTCTGCTGAAAAACACGTTTTGACCCTTTCTGCACACTGGGGTTAAGAGCTGAGTGTGTGGGCTCTAGTGAGCCTTGCTGTTACATGGGGATTAAGTTGTCTGAAAAAACGCGTTTATTTCGGGCTGAAAAACACGTTTTGAAATGTGTGCTGTTACTGCCCAATAACTTACATGGGGTTGACCAAACTTGCAGAAACATGTTTATTTCTGCTGAAAAACACGTTTTGCCCCTTTCTGCACACTGGGGTTAAGAGCTGAGTGTGTGGGCTCTAGTGAGCCTTGCTGTTACATGGGGATTCAGTTGTCTGAAAAAACGCGTTTATTTCGGGCTGAAAAACACGTTTCGAAAAGTGTCCTGTTACTGCCCCATAACTTACATGGGGTTGACCAAACTTGCAGAAACATGTTTATTTCTGCTGAAAAACACGTTTTGACCCTTTCTGCACACTGGGGTTAAGAGCTGAGTGTGTGGGCTCTAGTGAGCCTTGCTGTTACATGGGGATTCAGTTGTCTGAAAAAACGCGTTTATTTCGGGCTGAAAAACACGTTTCGAAAAGTGTCCTGTTACTGCCCCATAACTTACATGGGGTTGACCAAACTTGAAGAAACATGTTTATTTCTGCTGAAAAACACGTTTTGACCCTTTCTGCACACTGGGGTTAAGAGCTGAGTGTGTGGGCTCTAGTGAGCCTTGCTGTTACATGGGGATTCAGTTGTCTGAAAAAACGCGTTTATTTCGGGCTGAAAAACACGTTTTGAAATGTGTGGTGTTACTGCCCAATAACTTACATGGGGTTGACCAAACTTGCAGAAACATGTTTATTTCTGCTGAAAAACACGTTTTGACCCTTTCTGCACACTGGGGTTAAGAGCTGAGTGTGTGGGCTCTAGTGAGCCTTGCTGTTACATGGGGATTCAGTTGTCTGAAAAAACGCGTTTATTTCGGGCTGAAAAACACGTTTCGAAAAGTGTCCTGTTACTGCCCCATAACTTACATGGGGTTGACCAAACTTGAAGAAACATGTTTATTTCTGCTGAAAAACACGTTTTGACCCTTTCTGCACACTGGGGTTAAGAGCTGAGTGTGTGGGCTCTAGTGAGCCTTGCTGTTACATGGGGATTCAGTTGTCTGAAAAAACGCGTTTATTTCGGGCTGAAAAACACGTTTCGAAAAGTGTCCTGTTACTGCCCCATAACTTACATGGGGTTGACCAAACTTGAAGAAACATGTTTATTTCTGCTGAAAAACACGTTTTGACCCTTTCTGCACACTGGGGTTAAGAGCTGAGTGTGTGGGCTCTAGTGAGCCTTGCTGTTACATGGGGATTCAGTTGTCTGAAAAAACTCGTTTATTTCGGGCTGAAAAACACGTTTTGAAATGTGTCCTGTTACTGCCCCATAACTTACATGGGGTTGACCAAACTTGCAGAAACATGTTTATTTCTGCTGAAAAACACGTTTTGACCCTTTCTGCACACTGGGGTTAAGAGCTGAGTGTGTGGGCTCTAGTTAGCCTTGCTGTTACATGGGGATTCAGTTGTCTGAAAAAACGCGTTTATTTCAGGCTGAAAAACACGTTTTGAAAAGTGTCCTGTTACTGCCCCATAACTTACATGGGGTTGACCAAACTTGCAGAAACATGTTTATTTCTGCTGAAAAACACGTTTTGACCCTTTCTGCACACTGGGGTTAAGAGCTGAGTGTGTGGGCTCTAGTTAGCCTTGCTGTTACATGGGGATTCAGTTGTCTGAAAAAACGCGTTTATTTCGGGCTGAAAAACACGTTTTGAAATGTGTGCTGTTACTGCCCAATAACTTACATGGGGTTGACCAAACTTGCAGAAACATGTTTATTTCTGCTGAAAAACACGTTTTGACCCTTTCTGCACACTGGGGTTAAGAGCTGAGTGTGTGGGCTCTAGTGAGCCTTGCTGTTACATGGGGATTAAGTTGTCTGAAAAAACGCGTTTATTTCGGGCTGAAAAACACGTTTTGAAATGTGTGCTGTTACTGCCCAATAACTTACATGGGGTTGACCAAACTTGCAGAAACATGTTTATTTCTGCTGAAAAACACGTTTTGACCCTTTCTGCACACTGGGGTTAAGAGCTGAGTGTGTGGGCTCTAGTGAGCCTTGCTGTTACATGGGGATTCAGTTGTCTGAAAAAACGCGTTTATTTCGGGCTGAAAAACACGTTTCGAAAAGTGTCCTGTTACTGCCCCATAACTTACATGGGGTTGACCAAACTTGAAGAAACATGTTTATTTCTGCTGAAAAACACGTTTTGACCCTTTCTGCACACTGGGGTTAAGAGCTGAGTGTGTGGGCTCTAGTGAGCCTTGCTGTTACATGGGGATTCAGTTGTCTGAAAAAACGCGTTTATTTCGGGCTGAAAAACACGTTTTGAAATGTGTCCTGTTACTGCCTCATAACTTACATGGGGTTGACCAAACTTGCAGAAACATGTTTATTTCTGCTGAAAAACACGTTTTGACCCTTTCTGCACACTGGGGTTAAGAGCTGAGTGTGTGGGCTCTAGTGAGCCTTGCTGTTACATGGGGATTCAGTTGTCTGAAAAAACGCGTTTATTTCGGGCTGAAAAACACGTTTCGAAAAGTGTCCTGTTACTGCCCCATAACTTACATGGGGTTGACCAAACTTGCAGAAACATGTTTATTTCTGCTGAAAAACACGTTTTGACCCTTTCTGCACACTGGGGTTAAGAGCTGAGTGTGTGGGCTCTAGTGAGCCTTGCTGTTACATGGGGATTCAGTTGTCTGAAAAAACGTGTTTATTTCGGGCTGAAAAACACGTTTCGAAAAGTGTCCTGTTACTGCCCCATAACTTACATGGGGTTGACCAAACTTGAAGAAACATTTTTATTTCTGCTGAAAAACACGTTTTGACCCTTTCTGCACACTGGGGTTAAGAGCTGAGTGTGTGGGCTCTAGTGAGCCTTGCTGTTACATGGGGATTCAGTTGTCTGAAAAAACGCGTTTATTTCGGGCTGAAAAACACGTTTTGAAATGTGTCCTGTTACTGCCCCATAACTTACATGGGGTTGACCAAACTTGAAGAAACATGTTTATTTCTGCTGAAAAACACGTTTTGACCCTTTCTGCACACTGGGGTTAAGAGCTGAGTGTGTGGGCTCTAGTGAGCCTTGCTGTTACATGGGGATTCAGTTGTCTGAAAAAACGCGTTTATTTCGGGCTGAAAAACACGTTTCGAAAAGTGTCCTGTTACTGCCCCATAACTTACATGGGGTTGACCAAACTTGAAGAAACATGTTTATTTCTGCTGAAAAACACGTTTTGACCCTTTCTGCACACTGGGGTTAAGAGCTGAGTGTGTGGGCTCTAGTGAGCCTTGCTGTTACATGGGGATTCAGTTGTCTGAAAAAACGCGTTTATTTCGGGCTGAAAAACACGTTTTGAAATGTGTCCTGTTACTGCCTCATAACTTACATGGGGTTGACCAAACTTGCAGAAACATGTTTATTTCTGCTGAAAAACACGTTTTGACCCTTTCTGCACACTGGGGTTAAGAGCTGAGTGTGTGGGCTCTAGTGAGCCTTGCTGTTACATGGGGATTCAGTTGTCTGAAAAAACGCGTTTATTTCGGGCTGAAAAACACGTTTCGAAAAGTGTCCTGTTACTGCCCCATAACTTACATGGGGTTGACCAAACTTGCAGAAACATGTTTATTTCTGCTGAAAAACACGTTTTGACCCTTTCTGCACACTGGGGTTAAGAGCTGAGTGTGTGGGCTCTAGTGAGCCTTGCTGTTACATGGGGATTCAGTTGTCTGAAAAAACGTGTTTATTTCGGGCTGAAAAACACGTTTCGAAAAGTGTCCTGTTACTGCCCCATAACTTACATGGGGTTGACCAAACTTGCAGAAACATGTTTATTTCTGCTGAAAAACACGTTTTGACCCTTTCTGCACACTGGGGTTAAGAGCTGAGTGTGTGGGCTCTAGTGAGCCTTGCTGTTACATGGGGATTCAGTTGTCTGAAAAAACGCGTTTATTTCGGGCTGAAAAACACGTTTCGAAAAGTGTCCTGTTACTGCCCCATAACTTACATGGGGTTGACCAAACTTGCAGAAACATGTTTATTTCTGCTGAAAAACACGTTTTGACCCTTTCTGCACACTGGGGTTAAGAGCTGAGTGTGTGGGCTCTAGTTAGCCTTGCTGTTACATGGGGATTCAGTTGTCTGAAAAAACGCGTTTATTTCGGGCTGAAAAACACGTTTTGAAAAGTGTCCTGTTACTGCCCCATAACTTACATGGGGTTGACCAAAGTTGCAGAAACATGTTTATTTCTGCTGAAAAACACGTTTTGACCCTTTCTGCACACTGGGGTTAAGAGCTGAGTGTGTGGGCTCTAGTTAGCCTTGCTGTTACATGGGGATTCAGTTGTCTGAAAAAACGCGTTTATTTCGGGCTGAAAAACACGTTTTGAAAAGTGTCCTGTTACTGCCCCATAACTTACATGGGGTTGACCAAACTTGCAGAAACATGTTTATTTCTGCTGAAAAACACGTTTTGCCCCTTTCTGCACACTGGGGTTAAGAGCTGAGTGTGTGGGCTCTAGTGAGCCTTGCTGTTACATGGGGATTCAGTTGTCTGAAAAAACGCGTTTATTTCGGGCTGAAAAACACGTTTTGAAATGTGTGCTGTTACTGCCCAATAACTTACATGGGGTTGACCAAACTTGCAGAAACATATTTATTTCTGCTGAAAAACACGTTTTGACCCTTTCTGCACACTGGGGTTAAGAGCTGAGTGTGTGGGCTCTAGTTAGCCTTGCTGTTACATGGGGATTCAGTTGTCTGAAAAAACGCGTTTATTTCGGGCTGAAAAACACGTTTTGAAAAGTGTCCTGTTACTGCCCCATAACTTACATGGGGTTGACCAAACTTGCAGAAACATGTTTATTTCTGCTGAAAAACACGTTTTGACCCTTTCTGCACACTGGGGTTAAGAGCTGAGTGTGTGGGCTCTAGTGAGCCTTGCTGTTACATGGGGATTCAGTTGTCTGAAAAAACGCGTTTATTTCGGGCTGAAAAACACGTTTCGAAAAGTGTCCTGTTACTGCCCCATAACTTACATGGGGTTGACCAAACTTGCAGAAACATGTTTATTTCTGCTGAAAAACACGTTTTGACCCTTTCTGCACACTGGGGTTAAGAGCTGAGTGTGTGGGCTCTAGTGAGCCTTGCTGTTACATGGGGATTAAGTTGTCTGAAAAAACGCGTTTATTTCGGGCTGAAAAACACGTTTTGAAATGTGTGCTGTTACTGCCCAATAACTTACATGGGGTTGACCAAACTTGCAGAAACATGTTTATTTCTGCTGAAAAACACGTTTTGCCCCTTTCTGCACACTGGGGTTAAGAGCTGAGTGTGTGGGCTCTAGTGAGCCTTGCTGTTACATGGGGATTCAGTTGTCTGAAAAAACGCGTTTATTTCGGGCTGAAAAACACGTTTCGAAAAGTGTCCTGTTACTGCCCCATAACTTACATGGGGTTGACCAAACTTGCAGAAACATGTTTATTTCTGCTGAAAAACACGTTTTGACCCTTTCTGCACACTGGGGTTAAGAGCTGAGTGTGTGGGCTCTAGTGAGCCTTGCTGTTACATGGGGATTCAGTTGTCTGAAAAAACGCGTTTATTTCGGGCTGAAAAACACGTTTCGAAAAGTGTCCTGTTACTGCCCCATAACTTACATGGGGTTGACCAAACTTGAAGAAACATGTTTATTTCTGCTGAAAAACACGTTTTGACCCTTTCTGCACACTGGGGTTAAGAGCTGAGTGTGTGGGCTCTAGTGAGCCTTGCTGTTACATGGGGATTCAGTTGTCTGAAAAAACGCGTTTATTTCGGGCTGAAAAACACGTTTTGAAATGTGTGGTGTTACTGCCCAATAACTTACATGGGGTTGACCAAACTTGCAGAAACATGTTTATTTCTGCTGAAAAACACGTTTTGACCCTTTCTGCACACTGGGGTTAAGAGCTGAGTGTGTGGGCTCTAGTGAGCCTTGCTGTTACATGGGGATTCAGTTGTCTGAAAAAACGCGTTTATTTCGGGCTGAAAAACACGTTTCGAAAAGTGTCCTGTTACTGCCCCATAACTTACATGGGGTTGACCAAACTTGAAGAAACATGTTTATTTCTGCTGAAAAACACGTTTTGACCCTTTCTGCACACTGGGGTTAAGAGCTGAGTGTGTGGGCTCTAGTGAGCCTTGCTGTTACATGGGGATTCAGTTGTCTGAAAAAACGCGTTTATTTCGGGCTGAAAAACACGTTTCGAAAAGTGTCCTGTTACTGCCCCATAACTTACATGGGGTTGACCAAACTTGAAGAAACATGTTTATTTCTGCTGAAAAACACGTTTTGACCCTTTCTGCACACTGGGGTTAAGAGCTGAGTGTGTGGGCTCTAGTGAGCCTTGCTGTTACATGGGGATTCAGTTGTCTGAAAAAACTCGTTTATTTCGGGCTGAAAAACACGTTTTGAAATGTGTCCTGTTACCCCATAACTTACATGGGGTTGACCAAACTTGCAGAAACATGTTTTATTTCTGCTGAAAACACCGTTTTGACCCTTTCTGCACACTGGGTTAAGAGCTGAGTGTGTGGGCTCTAGTTAGCCTTGCTGTTACATGGGGATTCAGTTGTCTGAAAAAACGCGTTTTATTTCAGGCTGAAAAACACGTTTGAAAAGTGTCCTGTTACTGCCCCATAACTTACATGGGGTTGACCAAACTTGCAGAAACATGTTTATTTCTGCTGAAAAACACGTTTTGACCCTTTCTGCACACTGGGGTTAAGAGCTGAGTGTGTGGGCTCTAGTTAGCCTTGCTGTTACATGGGGATTCAGTTGTCTGAAAAAACGCGTTTATTTCGGGCTGAAAAACACGTTTTGAAAATGTGTGCTGTTACTGCCCAATAACTTACATGGGGTTGACCAAACTTGCAGAAACATGTTTATTTCTGCTGAAAAAACACGTTTTGACCCTTTCTGCACACTGGGGTTAAGAGCTGAGTGTGTGGGCTCTAGTGAGCCTTGCTGTTACATGGGGATTAAGTTGTCTGAAAAAACGCGTTTATTTCGGGCTGAAAAAACACGTTTTGAAATGTGTGCTGTTACTGCCCAATAACTTACATGGGGTTGACCAAACTTGCAGAAACATGTTTATTTCTGCTGAAAAACACGTTTTGACCCTTTCTGCACACTGGGTTAAGAGCTGAGTGTGTGGGCTCTAGTGAGCCTTGCTGTTACATGGGGATTCAGTTGTCTGAAAAAACGCGTTTATTTCGGGCTGAAAAACACGTTTCGAAAAGTGTCCTGTTACTGCCCCATAACTTACATGGGGTTGACCAAACTTGAAGAAACATGTTTATTTCTGCTGAAAAACACGTTTTGACCCTTTCTGCACACTGGGGTTAAGAGCTGAGTGTGTGGGCTCTAGTGAGCCTTGCTGTTACATGGGGATTCAGTTGTCTGAAAACGCGTTTATTTCGGGCTGAAAAACACGTTTTGAAATGTGTCCTGTTACTGCCTCATAACTTACATGGGGTTGACCAAACTTGCAGAAACATGTTTATTTCTGCTGAAAAACACGTTTTGACCCTTTCTGCACACTGGGGTTAAGAGCTGAGTGTGTGGGCTCTAGTGAGCCTTGCTGTTACATGGGGATTCAGTTGTCTGAAAAAACGCGTTTATTTCGGGCTGAAAAACACGTTTCGAAAAGTGTCCTGTTACTGCCCCATAACTTACATGGGGTTGACCAAACTTGCAGAAACATGTTTATTTCTGCTGAAAAACACGTTTTGACCCTTTCTGCACACTGGGGTTAAGAGCTGAGTGTGTGGGCTCTAGTGGAGCCTTGCTGTTACATGGGGATTCAGTTGTCTGAAAAAACGTGTTTATTTCGGGCTGAAAAACACGTTTCGAAAAGTGTCCTGTTACTGCCCCATAACTTACATGGGGTTGACCAAACTTGAAGAAACATGTTTATTTCTGCTGAAAAACACGTTTTTGACCCTTTCTGCACACTGGGGTTAAGAGCTGAGTGTGTGGGCTCTAGTGAGCCTTGCTGTTACATGGGGATTCAGTTGTCTGAAAAAACGCGTTTATTTCGGGCTGAAAAACACGTTTTGAAATGTGTCCTGTTACTGCCCCATAACTTACATGGGGTTGACCAAACTTGAAGAAACATGTTTATTTCTGCTGAAAAACACGTTTTGACCCTTTCTGCACACTGGGGTTAAGAGCTGAGTGTGTGGGCTCTAGTGAGCCTTGCTGTTACATGGGGATTCAGTTGTCTGAAAAAACGCGTTTATTTCGGGCTGAAAAACACGTTTCGAAAAGTGTCCTGTTACTGCCCCATAACTTACATGGGGTTGACCCAAACTTGAAGAAACATGTTTATTTCTGCTGAAAAACACGTTTTGACCCTTTCTGCACACTGGGGTTAAGAGCTGAGTGTGTGGGCTCTAGTGAGCCTTGCTGTTACATAGGGATTCAGTTGTCTGAAAAAACGCGTTTATTTCGGGCTGAAAAACACGTTTTGAAATGTGTGCTGTTACTGCCCAATAACTTACATGGGGTTGACCAAACTTGCAGAAACATGTTTATTTCTGCTGAAAAACACGTTTTGACCCTTTCTGCACACTGGGGTTAAGAGCTGAGTGTGTGGGCTCTAGTGAGCCTTGCTGTTACATGGGGATTCAGTTGTCTGAAAAAACGCGTTTATTTCGGGCTGAAAAACACGTTTTGAAAAGTGTCCTGTTACTGCCCCATAACTTACATGGGGTTGACCAAACTTGCAGAAACATGTTCATTTCTGCTGAAAAACACGTTTTGCCCCTTTCTGCACACTGGGGTTAAGAGCTGAGTGTGTGGGCTCTAGTTAGCCTTGCTGTTACATGGGGATTCAGTTGTCTGAAAAAACGCGTTTATTTCGGGCTGAAAAACACGTTTTGAAATGTGTCCTGTTACTGCCCCATAACTTACATGGGGTTGACCAAACTTGAAGAAACATGTTTATTTCTGCTGAAAAACACGTTTTGCCCCTTTCTGCACACTGGGGTTAAGAGCTGAGTGTGTGGGCTCTAGTGAGCCTTGCTGTTACATGGGGATTCAGTTGTCTGAAAAAACGCGTTTATTTCGGGCTGAAAAACACGTTTCGAAAAGTGTCCTGTTACTGCCCCATAACTTACATGGGGTTGACCAAACTTGAAGGAACATGTTTATTTCTGCTGAAAAACACGTTTTGACCCTTTCTGCACACTGGGGTTAAGAGCTGAGTGTGTGGGCTCTAGTGAGCCTTGCTGTTACATGGGGATTCAGTTGTCTGAAAAAACGCGTTTATTTCGGGCTGAAAAACACGTTTTGAAAAGTGTCCTGTTACTGCCCCATAACTTACATGGGGTTGACCAAACTTGAAGAAACATGTTTATTTCTGCTGAAAAACACGTTTTGACCCTTTCTGCACACTGGGGTTAAGAGCTGAGTGTGTGGGCTATAGTGAGCCTTGCTGTTACATGGGGATTCAGTTGTCTGAAAAAACGCGTTTATTTCGGGCTGAAAAACACGTTTCGAAAAGTGTCCTGTTACTGCCCCATAACTTACATGGGGTTGACCAAACTTGAAGAAACATGTTTATTTCTGCTGAAAAACACGTTTTGACCCTTTCTGCACACTGGGGTTAAGAGCTGAGTGTGTGGGCTCTAGTGAGCCTTGCTGTTACATGGGGATTCAGTTGTCTGAAAAAACGCGTTTATTTCGGGCTGAAAAACACGTTTTGAAATGTGTCCTGTTACTGCCCCATAACTTACATGGGGTTGACCAAACTTGAAGAAACATGTTTATTTCTGCTGAAAAACACGTTTTGACCCTTTCTGCACACTGGGGTTAAGAGCTGAGTGTGTGGGCTCTAGTGAGCCTTGCTGTTACATGGGGATTCAGTTGTCTGAAAAAACGCGTTTATTTCGGGCTGAAAAACACGTTTTGAAATGTGTGCTGTTACTGCCCCATAACTTACATGGGGTTGACCAAACTTGCAGAAACATGTTTATTTCTGCTGAAAAAACCGTTTTAACCCTTTCTGCACACTGGGGTTAAGAGCTGAGTGTGTGCTCTAGTGAGCCTTGCTGTTACATGTTGATTCAGTTGTCTGAAAAAACGCGTTTATTTCGGGCTGAAAAACACGTTTTGAAAAGTGTCCTGTTACTGCCCCATAACTTACATGGGGTTGACCAAACTTGCAGAAACATGTTTATTTCTGCTGAAAAACACGTTTTGACCCTTTCTGCACACTGGGGTTAAGAGCTGAGTGTGTGGGCTCTAGTGAGCCTTGCTGTTACATGGGGATTCAGTTGTCTGAAATAACGCGTTTATTTCGGGCTGAAAAACACGTTTTGAAATGTGTCCTGTTACTGCCCCATAACTTACATGGGGTTGACCAAACTTGCAGAAACATGTTTATTTCTGCTGAAAAACACGTTTTGACCCTTTCTGCACACTGGGGTTAAGAGCTGAGTGTGTGGGCTCTAGTTAGCCTTGCAGTTACATGGGGATTCAGTTGTCTGAAAAAACGTGTTTATTTCGGGCTGAAAAACACGTTTTGAAAAGTGTCCTGTTACTGCCCCATAACTTACATGGGGTTGACCAAACTTGCAGAAACATGTTTATTTCTGCTGAAAAACACGTTTTGACCCTTTCTGCACACTGGGGTTAAGAGCTGAGTGTTTGGGCTCTAGTGAGCCTTGCTGTTACATGGGGATTCAGTTGTCTGAAAAAACGCGTTTATTTCGGGCTGAAAAACACGTTTCGAAAAGTGTCCTGTTACTGCCCCATAACTTACATGGGGTTGACCAAACTTGAAGAAACATGTTTATTTCTGCTGAAAAACACGTTTTGACCCTTTCTGCACACTGGGGTTAAGAGCTGAGTGTGTGGGCTCTAGTGAGCCTTGCTGTTACATAGGGATTCAGTTGTCTGAAAAAACGCGTTTATTTCGGGCTGAAAAACACGTTTTGAAATGTGTGCTGTTACTGCCCAATAACTTACATGGGGTTGACCAAACTTGCAGAAACATGTTTATTTCTGCTGAAAAACACGTTTTGACCCTTTCTGCACACTGGGGTTAAGAGCTGAGTGTGTGGGCTCTAGTTAGCCTTGCTGTTACATGGGGATTCTGTTGTCTGAAAAAACGCGTTTATTTCGGGCTGAAAAACACGTTTTGAAAAGTGTCCTGTTACTGCCCCATAACTTACATGGGGTTGACCAAACTTGCAGAAACATGTTTATTTCTGCTGAAAAACACGTTTTGCCCCTTTCTGCACACTGGGGTTAAGAGCTGAGTGTGTGGGCTCTAGTGAGCCTTGCTGTTACATGGGGATTCAGTTGTCTGAAAAAACGCGTTTATTTCGGGCTGAAAAACACGTTTTGAAATGTGTGCTGTTACTGCCCCATAACTTACATGGGGTTGACCAAACTTGCAGAAACATGTTTATTTCTGCTGAAAAAACCGTTTTAACCCTTTCTGCACACTGGGGTTAAGAGCTGAGTGTGTGCTCTAGTGAGCCTTGCTGTTACATGTTGATTCAGTTGTCTGAAAAAACGCGTTTATTTCGGGCTGAAAAACACGTTTTGAAAAGTGTCCTGTTACTGCCCCATAACTTACATGGGGTTGACCAAACTTGCAGAAACATGTTTATTTCTGCTGAAAAACACGTTTTGAGCCTTTCTGCACACTGGGGTTAAGAGCTGAGTGTGTGGGCTCTAGTGAGCCTTGCTGTTACATGGGGATTCAGTTGTCTGAAAAAACGCGTTTATTTCGGGCTGAAAAACACGTTTTGAAATGTGTCCTGTTACTGCCCCATAACTTACATGGGGTTGACCAAACTTGCAGAAACATGTTTATTTCTGCTGAAAAACACGTTTTGACCCTTTCTGCACACTGGGGTTAAGAGCTGAGTGTGTGGGCTCTAGTTAGCCTTGCAGTTACATGGGGATTCAGTTGTCTGAAAAAACGTGTTTATTTCGGGCTGAAAAACACGTTTTGAAAAGTGTCCTGTTACTGCCCCATAACTTACATGGGGTTGACCAAACTTGCAGAAACATGTTTATTTCTGCTGAAAAACACGTTTTGACCCTTTCTGCACACTGGGGTTAAGAGCTGAGTGTGTGGGCTCTAGTTAGCCTTGCTGTTACATGGGGATTCTGTTGTCTGAAAAAACGCGTTTATTTCGGGCTGAAAAACACGTTTTGAAAAGTGTCCTGTTACTGCCCCATAACTTACATGGGGTTGACCAAACTTGCAGAAACATGTTTATTTCTGCTGAAAAACACGTTTTGACCCTTTCTGCACACTGGGGTTAAGATCTGAGTGTGTGGGCTCTTCTGAGCCTTGCTGCTACATGGGGATTCAGTTGTCTGAAAAAACGCGTTTATTTCGGGCTGAAAAACACGTTTTGCAGAGTGTACTGTTACTGCCCCATAACTTACATGTCGTTGACCAAACTTGCAGAAACATGTTTATTTCTGCTGAAAAACACGTTTTGACCCTTTCTGCACACTGGGGTTAAGAGCTGAGTGTGTGGGCTCTAGTGAGCCTTGCTGTTACATGGGCATTCAGTTGTCTGAAAAAACGTGTTTATTTCGGGCTGAAAAACACGTTTTGAAAAGTGTCCTGTTACTGCCCCATAACTTACATGGGGTTGACCAAACTTGCAGAAACATGTTTATTTCTGCTGAAAAACACGTTTTGACCCTTTCTGCACACTGGGGTTAAGAGCTGAGTGTGTGGGCTCTAGTTAGCCTTGCTGTTACATGGGGATTCAGTTGTCTGAAAAAACGCGTTTATTTCGGGCTGAAAAACACGTTTTGAAAAGTGTCCTGTTACTGCCCCATAACTTACATGGGGTGTACCAAACTTGCAGAAACATGTTTATTTCTGCTGAAAAACACGTTTTGACCCTTTCTGCACACTGGGGTTAAGAGCTGAGTGTGTGGGCTCTAGTGAGCCTTGCTGTTACATGGGGATTCAGTTGTCTGAAAAAACGCGTTTATTTCGGGCTGAAAAACACGTTTTGAAATGTGTGCTGTTACTGCCCAATAACTTACATGGGGTTGACCAAACTTGCAGAAACATATTTATTTCTGCTGAAAAACACGTTTTGACCCTTTCTGCACACTGGGGTTAAGAGCTGAGTGTGTGGGCTCTAGTTAGCCTTGCTGTTACATGGGGATTCAGTTGTCTGAAAAACGCGTTTATTTCGGGCTGAAAAACACGTTTTGAAAAGTGTCCTGTTACTGCCCCATAACTTACATGGGGTTGACCAAACTTGCAGAAACATGTTTATTTCTGCTGAAAAACACGTTTTGACCCTTTCTGCACACTGGGTTAAGAGCTGAGTGTGTGGGCTCTAGTGAGCCTTGCTGTTACATGGGGATTCAGTTGTCTGAAAAAACGCGTTTATTTCGGGCTGAAAAACACGTTTCGAAAAGTGTCCTGTTACTGCCCCATAACTTACATGGGGTTGACCAAACTTGCAGAAACATGTTTATTTCTGCTGAAAAACACGTTTTGACCCTTTCTGCACACTGGGGTTAAGAGCTGAGTGTGTGGGCTCTAGTGAGCCTTGCTGTTACATGGGGATTAAGTTGTCTGAAAAAACGCGTTTATTTCGGGCTGAAAAAACACGTTTTGAAATGTGTGCTGTTACTGCCCAATAACTTACATGGGGTTGACCAAACTTGCAGAAACATGTTTATTTCTGCTGAAAAACACGTTTTGCCCCTTTCTGCACACTGGGGTTAAGAGCTGAGTGTGTGGGCTCTAGTGAGCCTTGCTGTTACATGGGGATTCAGTTGTCTGAAAAAAACGCGTTTATTTCGGGCTGAAAAACACGTTTCGAAAAGTGTCCTGTTACTGCCCCATAACTTACATGGGGTTGACCAAACTTGCAGAAACATGTTTATTTCTGCTGAAAAACACGTTTTGACCCTTTCTGCACACTGGGGTTAAGAGCTGAGTGTGTGGGCTCTAGTGAGCCTTGCTGTTACATGGGGATTCAGTTGTCTGAAAAAACGCGTTTATTTCGGGCTGAAAAACACGTTTCGAAAAGTGTCCTGTTACTGCCCCATAACTTACATGGGGTTGACCAAACTTGAAGAAACATGTTTATTTCTGCTGAAAAACACGTTTTTGACCCTTTCTGCACACTGGGGTTAAGAGCTGAGTGTGTGGGCTCTAGTGAGCCTTGCTGTTACATGGGGATTCAGTTGTCTGAAAAAACGCGTTTATTTCGGGCTGAAAACACGTTTTGAAATGTGTGGTGTTACTGCCCAATAACTTACATGGGGTTGACCAAAACTTGCAGAAACATGTTTATTTCTGCTGAAAAACACGTTTTGACCCTTTCTGCACACTGGGGTTAAGAGCTGAGTGTGTGGGCTCTAGTGAGCCTTGCTGTTACATGGGGATTCAGTTGTCTGAAAAAACGCGTTTATTTTCGGGCTGAAAAAACACGTTTCGAAAAGTGTCCTGTTACTGCCCCATAACTTACATGGGGTTGACCAAACTTGAAGAAACATGTTTATTTCTGCTGAAAAAACACGTTTTGACCCTTTCTGCACACTGGGGTTAAGAGCTGAGTGTGTGGGCTCTAGTGAGCCTTGCTGTTACATGGGGATTCAGTTGTCTGAAAAACGCGTTTATTTCGGGCTGAAAAACACGTTTCGAAAGTGTCCTGTTACTGCCCCATAACTTACATGGGGTTGACCAAACTTGAAGAAACATGTTTATTTCTGCTGAAAAACACGTTTTGACCCTTTCTGCACACTGGGGTTAAGAGCTGAGTGTGTGGGCTCTAGTGAGCCTTGCTGTTACATGGGGATTCAGTTGTCTGAAAAAAACTCGTTTATTTCGGGCTGAAAAACACGTTTTGAAATGTGTCCTGTTACTGCCCCATAACTTACATGGGGTTGACCAAACTTGCAGAACATGTTTATTTCTGCTGAAAAACACGTTTTGACCCTTTCTGCACACTGGGGTTAAGAGCTGAGTGTGTGGGCTCTAGTTAGCCTTGCTGTTACATGGGGATTCAGTTGTCTGAAAAAACGCGTTTATTTCAGGCTGAAAAACACGTTTTGAAAAGTGTCCTGTTACTGCCCCATAACTTACATGGGGTTGACCAAACTTGCAGAAAACATGTTTATTTCTGCTGAAAACACGTTTTGACCCTTTCTGCACACTGGGGTTAAGAGCTGAGTGTGTGGGCTCTAGTTAGCCTTGCTGTTACATGGGGATTCAGTTGTCTGAAAAAACGCGTTTATTTCGGGCTGAAAAACACGTTTTGAAATGTGTGCTGTTACTGCCCAATAACTTACATGGGGTTGACCAACTTGCAGAAACATGTTTATTTCTGCTGAAAAACACGTTTTGACCCTTTCTGCACACTGGGGTTAAGAGCTGAGTGTGTGGGCTCTAGTGAGCCTTGCTGTTACATGGGGATTAAGTTGTCTGAAAAAACGCGTTTATTTCGGGCTGAAAAACACGTTTTGAAATGTGTGCTGTTACTGCCCAATAACTTACATGGGTTGACCAAACTTGCAGAAACATGTTTATTTCTGCTGAAAAACACGTTTTGACCCTTTCTGCACACTGGGGTTAAGAGCTGAGTGTGTGGGCTCTAGTGAGCCTTGCTGTTACATGGGGATTCAGTTGTCTGAAAAAAACGCGTTTATTTCGGGCTGAAAAACACGTTTTGAAAAGTGTCCTGTTACTGCCCCATAACTTACATGGGGTTGACCAAACTTGAAGAAACATGTTTATTTCTGCTGAAAAACACGTTTTGACCCTTTCTGCACACTGGGGTTAAGAGCTGAGTGTGTGGGCTCTAGTGAGCCTTGCTGTTACATGGGGATTCAGTTGTCTGAAAAAACGCGTTTATTTCGGGCTGAAAAACACGTTTTGAAATGTGTCCTGTTACTGCCTCATAACTTTACATGGGGTTGACCAAACTTGCAGAAACATGTTTATTTCTGCTGAAAAACACGTTTGACCCTTTCTGCACACTGGGGTTAAGAGCTGAGTGTGTGGCTCTAGTGAGCCTTGCTGTTACATGGGGATTCAGTTGTCTGAAAAACGCGTTTATTTCGGGCTGAAAAACACGTTTCGAAAAGTGTCCTGTTACTGCCCCATAACTTACATGGGGTTGACCAAACTTGCAGAAACATGTTTATTTCTGCTGAAAAACACGTTTTGACCCTTTCTGCACACTGGGGTTTAAGAGCTGAGTGTGTGGGCTCTAGTGAGCCTTGCTGTTACATGGGGATTCAGTTGTCTGAAAAAACGTGTTTATTTCGGGCTGAAAAACACGTTTCGAAAAGTGTCCTGTTACTGCCCCAT
This sequence comes from Lepisosteus oculatus, assembly GCF_040954835.1. Taxonomy (NCBI): domain Eukaryota; kingdom Metazoa; phylum Chordata; class Actinopteri; order Semionotiformes; family Lepisosteidae; genus Lepisosteus; species Lepisosteus oculatus. Next base: position 119,603 of record NW_027167820.1, read on the forward strand.
AACTTACATGGGGTTGACCAAACTTGAAGAAACATGTTTATTTCTGCTGAAAAACACGTTTTGACCCTTTCTGCACACTGGGGTTAAGAGCTGAGTGTGTGGGGCTCTAGTGAGCCTTGCTGTTACATGGGGATTCAGTTGTCTGAAAAAACGCGTTTATTTCGGGCTGAAAAACACGTTTCGAAAAGTGTCCTGTTACTGCCCCATAACTTACATGGGGTTGACCAAACTTGAAGAAACATGTTTCATTTCTGCTGAAAAACACGTTTTGACCCTTTCTGCACACTGGGGTTAAGAGCTGAGTGTGTGGGCTCTAGTGAGCCTTGCTGTTACATAGGGATTCAGTTGTCTGAAAAAACGCGTTTATTTCGGGCTGAAAAACACGTTTTTGAAATGTGTGCTGTTACTGCCCCATAACTTACATGGGGTTGACCAAACCTTGCAGAAAACATGTTTATTTCTGCTGAAAAACACGTTTTGACCCCTTTCTGCACACTGGGGTTAAGAGCTGAGTGTGTGGGCTCTAGTGAGCCTTGCTGTTACATGGGGATTCAGTTGTCTGAAAAAACGCGTTTATTTCGGGCTGAAAAACACGTTTGAAAAGTGTCCTGTTACTGCCCCATAACTTACATGGGGTTGACCAACTTGCAGAAACATGTTCATTTCTGCTGAAAAACACGTTTTGCCCCTTTCTGCACACTGGGGTTAAGAGCTGAGTGTGTGGGCTCTAGTTAGCCTTGCTGTTACATGGGGATTCAGTTGTCTGAAAAACGCGTTATTCGGGCTGAAAAAACACGTTTTGAAATGTGTCCTGTTACTGCCCCATAACTTACATGGGTTGGACCAAACTTGAAGAAACATGTTTATTTCTGCTGAAAAAACACGTTTTGCCCCTTTCTGCACACTGGGGTTAAGAGCTGAGTGTGTGGGCTCTAGTGAGCCTTGCTGTTACATGGGGATTCAGTTGTCTGAAAAAAAAACGCGTTTATTTCGGGCTGAAAAACACGG
>NW_027167821.1:0-120394 GCF_040954835.1 Lepisosteus oculatus
AAGAGCCCACACACTCAGCCCTTAACCCCAGTGTGCAGAAAGGGTCAAAATGTGTTTTTCAGCAGAAATAAACATGTTTCTGCAAGTTTGGTCAACCCCATGTAAGTTATGGGGCAGTAACATTACACTTTTCAAAACGTGTTTTTCAGCCCGAAATAAACGCGTTTTTTCAGACAACTGAATCTCCTTGTAACAGCAAGGCTCAGAAGAGCCCACACACTCAGCCCTTAACCCCAGTGTGCAAAAAATGTCAAAACGTGTTTTTCAGCAGAAATAAACATGTTTCTGCAAGTTTGGTCAACCCCATGTAAGTTATGGGGTAGTAACATCACACTTTTCAAAACGTGTTTTTCAGCCCGAAATAAGCGCGTTTTTTCAGACAACTGAATCTCCTTGTAACAGCAAGGCTCAGAAGTGCCCACACACTCAGCCCTTAACCCCAGTGTGCAGAAAGGGTCAAAATGTGTTTTTCAGCAGAAATAAACATGTTTCTGCAAGTTTGGTCAACCCCATGTAAGTTATGGGGTAGTAACATCACACTTTTCAAAACGTGTTTTTCAGCCCGAAATAAGCGCGTTTTTTCAGACAACTGAATCTCCTTGTAACAGCAAGGCTCAGAAGAGCCCACACACTCAGCCCTTAACCCCAGTGTGCAGAAAGTGTCAAAACATGTTTTTCAGCAGAAATAAACATGTTTCTGCAAGTTTGGTCAACCCCATGTAAGTTATGGGGTAGTAACATCACACTTTTCAAAACGTGTTTTTCAGCCCGAAATAAACGCGTTTTTTCAGACAACTGAATCTCCTTGTAACAGCAAGGCTCAGAAGAGCCCACACACTCAGCCCTTAACCCCAGTGTACAGAAAGTGTCAAAACGTGTTTTTCAGCAGAAATAAACATGTTTCTGCAAGTTTGGTCAACCCCATGTAAGTTATGGGGCAGTAACATTACACTTTTCAAAACGTGTTTTTCAGCCCGAAATAAACGCGTTTTTTCAGACAACTGAATCTCCTTGTAACAGCAAGGCTCAGAAGAGCCCACACACTCAGCCCTTAACCCCAGTGTACAGAAAGTGCCAAAACGTGTTTTTCAGCAGAAATAAACATGTTTCTGCAAGTTTGGTCAACCCCATGTAAGTTATGGGGCAGTAACATCACATTTTCAAAACGTGTTTTTCAGCCCGAAATAAACGCGTTTTTTCAGACAACTGAATCTCCTTGTAACAGCAAGGCTCAGAAGTGCCCACACACTCAGCCCTTAACCCCAGTGTGCAGAAAGGGTCAAAATGTGTTTTTCAGCAGAAATAAACATGTTTCTGCAAGTTTGGTCAACCCCATGTAAGTTATGGGGTAGTAACATCACACTTTTCAAAACGTGTTTTTCAGCCCGAAATAAGCGCGTTTTTTCAGACAACTGAATCTCCTTGTAACAGCAAGGCTCAGAAGAGCCCACACACTCAGCCCTTAACCCCAGTGTGCAGAAAGTGTCAAAACATGTTTTTCAGCAGAAATAAACATGTTTCTGCAAGTTTGGTCAACCCCATGTAAGTTATGGGGTAGTAACATCACATTTTCAAAACGTGTTTTTCAGCCCGAAATAAACGCGTTTTTTCAGACAACTGAATCTCCTTGTAACAGCAAGGCTCAGAAGTGCCCACACACTCAGCCCTTAACCCCAGTGTGCAGAAAGGGTCAAAATGTGTTTTTCAGCAGAAATAAACATGTTTCTGCAAGTTTGGTCAACCCCATGTAAGTTATGGGGCATTAACATCACACTTTTCAAAACGTGTTTTTCAGCCCGAAATAAGCGCGTTTTTTCAGACAACTGAATCTCCTTGTAACAGCAAGGCTCAGAAGAGCCCACACACTCAGCCCTTAACCCCAGTGTACAGAAAGTGTCAAAACGTGTTTTTCAGCAGAAATAAACATGTTTCTGCAAGTTTGGTCAACCCCATGTTAGTTATGGGGCAGTAACATCACTCTTTTCAAAACGTGTTTTTCAGCCCGAAATAAGCGCGTTTTTTCAGACAACTGAATCTCCTTGTAACAGCAAGGCTCAGAAGAGCCCACACACTCAGCCCTTAACCCCAGTGTACAGAAAGTGTCAAAACGTGTTTTTCAGCAGAAATAAACATGTTTCTGCAAGTTTGGTCAACCCCATGTAAGTTATGGGGCAGTAACATTACACTTTTCAAAACGTGTTTTTCAGCCCGAAATAAACGCGTTTTTTCAGACAACTGAATCTCCTTGTAACAGCAAGGCTCAGAAGTGCCCACACACTCAGCCCTTAACCCCAGTGTGCAGAAAGGGTCAAAATGTGTTTTTCAGCAGAAATAAACATGTTTCTGCAAGTTTGGTCAACCCCATGTAAGTTATGGGGTAGTAACATCACACTTTTCAAAACGTGTTTTTCAGCCCGAAATAAGCGCGTTGTTTCAGACAACTGAATCTCCTTGTAACAGCAAGGCTCAGAAGAGCCCACACACTCAGCCCTTAACCCCAGTGTGCAGAAAGTGTCAAAACATGTTTTTCAGCAGAAATAAACATGTTTCTGCAAGTTTGGTCAACCCCATGTAAGTTATGGGGTAGTAACATCACATTTTCAAAACGTGTTTTTCAGCCCGAAATAAACGCGTTTTTTTCAGACAACTGAATCTCCTTGTAACAGCAAGGCTCAGAAGTGCCCACACACTCAGCCCTTAACCCCAGTGTGCAGAAAGGGTCAAAATGTGTTTTTCAGCAGAAATAAACATGTTTCTGCAAGTTTGGTCAACCCCATGTAAGTTATGGGGCATTAACATCACACTTTTCAAAACGTGTTTTTCAGCCCGAAATAAGCGCGTTTTTTCAGACAACTGAATCTCCTTGTAACAGCAAGGCTCAGAAGAGCCCACACACTCAGCCCTTAACCCCAGTGTACAGAAAGTGCCAAAACGTGTTTTTCAGCAGAAATAAACATGTTTCTGCAAGTTTGGTCAACCCCATGTAAGTTATGGGGCAGTAACATCACATTTTCAAAACGTGTTTTTCAGCCCGAAATAAACGCGTTTTTTCAGACAACTGAATCTCCTTGTAACAGCAAGGCTCAGAAGTGCCCACACACTCAGCCCTTAACCCCAGTGTGCAGAAAGGGTCAAAATGTGTTTTTCAGCAGAAATAAACATGTTTCTGCAAGTTTGGTCAACCCCATGTAAGTTATGGGGCAGTAACATTACACTTTTCAAAACGTGTTTTTCAGCCCGAAATAAACGCGTTTTTTCAGACAACTGAATCTCCTTGTAACAGCAAGGCTCAGAAGAGCCCACACACTCAGCCCTTAACCCCAGTGTGCAAAAAATGTCAAAACGTGTTTTTCAGCAGAAATAAACATGTTTCTGCAAGTTTGGTCAACCCCATGTAAGTTATGGGGTAGTAACATCACACTTTTCAAAACGTGTTTTTCAGCCCGAAATAAGCGCGTTTTTTCAGACAACTGAATCTCCTTGTAACAGCAAGGCTCAGAAGTGCCCACACACTCAGCCCTTAACCCCAGTGTGCAGAAAGGGTCAAAATGTGTTTTTCAGCAGAAATAAACATGTTTCTGCAAGTTTGGTCAACCCCATGTAAGTTATGGGGTAGTAACATCACACTTTTCAAAACGTGTTTTTCAGCCCGAAATAAGCGCGTTTTTTCAGACAACTGAATCTCCTTGTAACAGCAAGGCTCAGAAGAGCCCACACACTCAGCCCTTAACCCCAGTGTGCAGAAAGTGTCAAAACATGTTTTTCAGCAGAAATAAACATGTTTCTGCAAGTTTGGTCAACCCCATGTAAGTTATGGGGTAGTAACATCACACTTTTCAAAACGTGTTTTTCAGCCCGAAATAAACGCGTTTTTTCAGACAACTGAATCTCCTTGTAACAGCAAGGCTCAGAAGAGCCCACACACTCAGCCCTTAACCCCAGTGTGCAGAAAGGGTCAAAATGTGTTTTTCAGCAGAAATAAACATGTTTCTGCAAGTTTGGTCAACCCCATGTAAGTTATGGGGCAGTAACATTACACTTTTCAAAACGTGTTTTTCAGCCCGAAATAAACGCGTTTTTTCAGACAACTGAATCTCCTTGTAACAGCAAGGCTCAGAAGAGCCCACACACTCAGCCCTTAACCCCAGTGTGCAAAAAATGTCAAAACGTGTTTTTCAGCAGAAATAAACATGTTTCTGCAAGTTTGGTCAACCCCATGTAAGTTATGGGGTAGTAACATCACACTTTTCAAAACGTGTTTTTCAGCCCGAAATAAGCGCGTTTTTTCAGACAACTGAATCTCCTTGTAACAGCAAGGCTCAGAAGTGCCCACACACTCAGCCCTTAACCCCAGTGTGCAGAAAGGGTCAAAATGTGTTTTTCAGCAGAAATAAACATGTTTCTGCAAGTTTGGTCAACCCCATGTAAGTTATGGGGTAGTAACATCACACTTTTCAAAACGTGTTTTTCAGCCCGAAATAAGCGCGTTTTTTCAGACAACTGAATCTCCTTGTAACAGCAAGGCTCAGAAGAGCCCACACACTCAGCCCTTAACCCCAGTGTGCAGAAAGTGTCAAAACATGTTTTTCAGCAGAAATAAACATGTTTCTGCAAGTTTGGTCAACCCCATGTAAGTTATGGGGTAGTAACATCACACTTTTCAAAACGTGTTTTTCAGCCCGAAATAAACGCGTTTTTTCAGACAACTGAATCTCCTTGTAACAGCAAGGCTCAGAAGAGCCCACACACTCAGCCCTTAACCCCAGTGTACAGAAAGTGTCAAAACGTGTTTTTCAGCAGAAATAAACATGTTTCTGCAAGTTTGGTCAACCCCATGTAAGTTATGGGGCAGTAACATTACACTTTTCAAAACGTGTTTTTCAGCCCGAAATAAACGCGTTTTTTCAGACAACTGAATCTCCTTGTAACAGCAAGGCTCAGAAGAGCCCACACACTCAGCCCTTAACCCCAGTGTACAGAAAGTGCCAAAACGTGTTTTTCAGCAGAAATAAACATGTTTCTGCAAGTTTGGTCAACCCCATGTAAGTTATGGGGCAGTAACATCACATTTTCAAAACGTGTTTTTCAGCCCGAAATAAACGCGTTTTTTCAGACAACTGAATCTCCTTGTAACAGCAAGGCTCAGAAGTGCCCACACACTCAGCCCTTAACCCCAGTGTGCAGAAAGGGTCAAAATGTGTTTTTCAGCAGAAATAAACATGTTTCTGCAAGTTTGGTCAACCCCATGTAAGTTATGGGGTAGTAACATCACACTTTTCAAAACGTGTTTTTCAGCCCGAAATAAGCGCGTTTTTTCAGACAACTGAATCTCCTTGTAACAGCAAGGCTCAGAAGAGCCCACACACTCAGCCCTTAACCCCAGTGTGCAGAAAGTGTCAAAACATGTTTTTCAGCAGAAATAAACATGTTTCTGCAAGTTTGGTCAACCCCATGTAAGTTATGGGGTAGTAACATCACATTTTCAAAACGTGTTTTTCAGCCCGAAATAAACGCGTTTTTTCAGACAACTGAATCTCCTTGTAACAGCAAGGCTCAGAAGTGCCCACACACTCAGCCCTTAACCCCAGTGTGCAGAAAGGGTCAAAATGTGTTTTTCAGCAGAAATAAACATGTTTCTGCAAGTTTGGTCAACCCCATGTAAGTTATGGGGCATTAACATCACACTTTTCAAAACGTGTTTTTCAGCCCGAAATAAGCGCGTTTTTTCAGACAACTGAATCTCCTTGTAACAGCAAGGCTCAGAAGAGCCCACACACTCAGCCCTTAACCCCAGTGTACAGAAAGTGTCAAAACGTGTTTTTCAGCAGAAATAAACATGTTTCTGCAAGTTTGGTCAACCCCATGTTAGTTATGGGGCAGTAACATCACTCTTTTCAAAACGTGTTTTTCAGCCCGAAATAAGCGCGTTTTTTCAGACAACTGAATCTCCTTGTAACAGCAAGGCTCAGAAGAGCCCACACACTCAGCCCTTAACCCCAGTGTACAGAAAGTGTCAAAACGTGTTTTTCAGCAGAAATAAACATGTTTCTGCAAGTTTGGTCAACCCCATGTAAGTTATGGGGCAGTAACATTACACTTTTCAAAACGTGTTTTTCAGCCCGAAATAAACGCGTTTTTTCAGACAACTGAATCTCCTTGTAACAGCAAGGCTCAGAAGTGCCCACACACTCAGCCCTTAACCCCAGTGTGCAGAAAGGGTCAAAATGTGTTTTTCAGCAGAAATAAACATGTTTCTGCAAGTTTGGTCAACCCCATGTAAGTTATGGGGTAGTAACATCACACTTTTCAAAACGTGTTTTTCAGCCCGAAATAAGCGCGTTTTTTCAGACAACTGAATCTCCTTGTAACAGCAAGGCTCAGAAGAGCCCACACACTCAGCCCTTAACCCCAGTGTGCAGAAAGTGTCAAAACATGTTTTTCAGCAGAAATAAACATGTTTCTGCAAGTTTGGTCAACCCCATGTAAGTTATGGGGTAGTAACATCACATTTTCAAAACGTGTTTTTCAGCCCGAAATAAACGCGTTTTTTCAGACAACTGAATCTCCTTGTAACAGCAAGGCTCAGAAGTGCCCACACACTCAGCCCTTAACCCCAGTGTGCAGAAAGGGTCAAAATGTGTTTTTCAGCAGAAATAAACATGTTTCTGCAAGTTTGGTCAACCCCATGTAAGTTATGGGGCATTAACATCACACTTTTCAAAACGTGTTTTTCAGCCCGAAATAAGCGCGTTTTTTCAGACAACTGAATCTCCTTGTAACAGCAAGGCTCAGAAGAGCCCACACACTCAGCCCTTAACCCCAGTGTACAGAAAGTGTCAAAACGTGTTTTTCAGCAGAAATAAACATGTTTCTGCAAGTTTGGTCAACCCCATGTTAGTTATGGGGCAGTAACATCACTCTTTTCAAAACGTGTTTTTCAGCCCGAAATAAGCGCGTTTTTTCAGACAACTGAATCTCCTTGTAACAGCAAGGCTCAGAAGAGCCCACACACTCAGCCCTTAACCCCAGTGTACAGAAAGTGTCAAAACGTGTTTTTCAGCAGAAATAAACATGTTTCTGCAAGTTTGGTCAACCCCATGTAAGTTATGGGGCAGTAACATTACACTTTTCAAAACGTGTTTTTCAGCCCGAAATAAACGCGTTTTTTCAGACAACTGAATCTCCTTGTAACAGCAAGGCTCAGAAGAGCCCACACACTCAGCCCTTAACCCCAGTGTGCAGAAAGTGTCAAAACGTGTTTTTCAGCAGAAATAAACATGTTTCTGCAAGTTTGGTCAACCCCATGTAAGTTATGGGGTAGTAACATCACACTTTTCAAAACGTGTTTTTCAGCCCGAAATAAACGCGTTTTTTCAGACAACTGAATCTCCTTGTAACAGCAAGGCTCAGAAGTGCCCACACACTCAGCCCTTAACCCCAGTGTGCAGAAAGGGTCAAAATGTGTTTTTCAGCAGAAATAAACATGTTTCTGCAAGTTTGGTCAACCCCATGTAAGTTATGGGGTAGTAACATCACACTTTTCAAAACGTGTTTTTCAGCCCGAAATAAGCGCGTTGTTTCAGACAACTGAATCTCCTTGTAACAGCAAGGCTCAGAAGAGCCCACACACTCAGCCCTTAACCCCAGTGTGCAGAAAGTGTCAAAACATGTTTTTCAGCAGAAATAAACATGTTTCTGCAAGTTTGGTCAACCCCATGTAAGTTATGGGGTAGTAACATCACATTTTCAAAACGTGTTTTTCAGCCCGAAATAAACGCGTTTTTTTCAGACAACTGAATCTCCTTGTAACAGCAAGGCTCAGAAGTGCCCACACACTCAGCCCTTAACCCCAGTGTGCAGAAAGGGTCAAAATGTGTTTTTCAGCAGAAATAAACATGTTTCTGCAAGTTTGGTCAACCCCATGTAAGTTATGGGGCATTAACATCACACTTTTCAAAACGTGTTTTTCAGCCCGAAATAAGCGCGTTTTTTCAGACAACTGAATCTCCTTGTAACAGCAAGGCTCAGAAGAGCCCACACACTCAGCCCTTAACCCCAGTGTACAGAAAGTGCCAAAACGTGTTTTTCAGCAGAAATAAACATGTTTCTGCAAGTTTGGTCAACCCCATGTAAGTTATGGGGCAGTAACATCACATTTTCAAAACGTGTTTTTCAGCCCGAAATAAACGCGTTTTTTCAGACAACTGAATCTCCTTGTAACAGCAAGGCTCAGAAGTGCCCACACACTCAGCCCTTAACCCCAGTGTGCAGAAAGGGTCAAAATGTGTTTTTCAGCAGAAATAAACATGTTTCTGCAAGTTTGGTCAACCCCATGTAAGTTATGGGGCAGTAACATTACACTTTTCAAAACGTGTTTTTCAGCCCGAAATAAACGCGTTTTTTCAGACAACTGAATCTCCTTGTAACAGCAAGGCTCAGAAGAGCCCACACACTCAGCCCTTAACCCCAGTGTGCAAAAAATGTCAAAACGTGTTTTTCAGCAGAAATAAACATGTTTCTGCAAGTTTGGTCAACCCCATGTAAGTTATGGGGTAGTAACATCACACTTTTCAAAACGTGTTTTTCAGCCCGAAATAAGCGCGTTTTTTCAGACAACTGAATCTCCTTGTAACAGCAAGGCTCAGAAGAGCCCACACACTCAGCCCTTAACCCCAGTGTGCAGAAAGTGTCAAAACATGTTTTTCAGCAGAAATAAACATGTTTCTGCAAGTTTGGTCAACCCCATGTAAGTTATGGGGTAGTAACATCACACTTTTCAAAACGTGTTTTTCAGCCCGAAATAAACGCGTTTTTTCAGACAACTGAATCTCCTTGTAACAGCAAGGCTCAGAAGTGCCCACACACTCAGCCCTTAACCCCAGTGTGCAGAAAGGGTCAAAATGTGTTTTTCAGCAGAAATAAACATGTTTCTGCAAGTTTGGTCAACCCCATGTAAGTTATGGGGCATTAACATCACACTTTTCAAAACGTGTTTTTCAGCCCGAAATAAGCGCGTTTTTTCAGACAACTGAATCTCCTTGTAACAGCAAGGCTCAGAAGAGCCCACACACTCAGCCCTTAACCCCAGTGTACAGAAAGTGTCAAAACGTGTTTTTCAGCAGAAATAAACATGTTTCTGCAAGTTTGGTCAACCCCATGTTAGTTATGGGGCAGTAACATCACTCTTTTCAAAACGTGTTTTTCAGCCCGAAATAAGCGCGTTTTTTCAGACAACTGAATCTCCTTGTAACAGCAAGGCTCAGAAGAGCCCACACACTCAGCCCTTAACCCCAGTGTACAGAAAGTGTCAAAACGTGTTTTTCAGCAGAAATAAACATGTTTCTGCAAGTTTGGTCAACCCCATGTAAGTTATGGGGCAGTAACATTACACTTTTCAAAACGTGTTTTTCAGCCCGAAATAAACGCGTTTTTTCAGACAACTGAATCTCCTTGTAACAGCAAGGCTCAGAAGTGCCCACACACTCAGCCCTTAACCCCAGTGTGCAGAAAGGGTCAAAATGTGTTTTTCAGCAGAAATAAACATGTTTCTGCAAGTTTGGTCAACCCCATGTAAGTTATGGGGTAGTAACATCACACTTTTCAAAACGTGTTTTTCAGCCCGAAATAAGCGCGTTTTTTCAGACAACTGAATCTCCTTGTAACAGCAAGGCTCAGAAGAGCCCACACACTCAGCCCTTAACCCCAGTGTGCAGAAAGTGTCAAAACATGTTTTTCAGCAGAAATAAACATGTTTCTGCAAGTTTGGTCAACCCCATGTAAGTTATGGGGTAGTAACATCACATTTTCAAAACGTGTTTTTCAGCCCGAAATAAACGCGTTTTTTCAGACAACTGAATCTCCTTGTAACAGCAAGGCTCAGAAGTGCCCACACACTCAGCCCTTAACCCCAGTGTGCAGAAAGGGTCAAAATGTGTTTTTCAGCAGAAATAAACATGTTTCTGCAAGTTTGGTCAACCCCATGTAAGTTATGGGGCATTAACATCACACTTTTCAAAACGTGTTTTTCAGCCCGAAATAAGCGCGTTTTTTCAGACAACTGAATCTCCTTGTAACAGCAAGGCTCAGAAGAGCCCACACACTCAGCCCTTAACCCCAGTGTACAGAAAGTGTCAAAACGTGTTTTTCAGCAGAAATAAACATGTTTCTGCAAGTTTGGTCAACCCCATGTTAGTTATGGGGCAGTAACATCACTCTTTTCAAAACGTGTTTTTCAGCCCGAAATAAGCGCGTTTTTTCAGACAACTGAATCTCCTTGTAACAGCAAGGCTCAGAAGAGCCCACACACTCAGCCCTTAACCCCAGTGTACAGAAAGTGTCAAAACGTGTTTTTCAGCAGAAATAAACATGTTTCTGCAAGTTTGGTCAACCCCATGTAAGTTATGGGGCAGTAACATTACACTTTTCAAAACGTGTTTTTCAGCCCGAAATAAACGCGTTTTTTCAGACAACTGAATCTCCTTGTAACAGCAAGGCTCAGAAGAGCCCACACACTCAGCCCTTAACCCCAGTGTGCAGAAAGTGTCAAAACGTGTTTTTCAGCAGAAATAAACATGTTTCTGCAAGTTTGGTCAACCCCATGTAAGTTATGGGGTAGTAACATCACACTTTTCAAAACGTGTTTTTCAGCCCGAAATAAACGCGTTTTTTCAGACAACTGAATCTCCTTGTAACAGCAAGGCTCAGAAGTGCCCACACACTCAGCCCTTAACCCCAGTGTGCAGAAAGGGTCAAAATGTGTTTTTCAGCAGAAATAAACATGTTTCTGCAAGTTTGGTCAACCCCATGTAAGTTATGGGGTAGTAACATCACACTTTTCAAAACGTGTTTTTCAGCCCGAAATAAGCGCGTTGTTTCAGACAACTGAATCTCCTTGTAACAGCAAGGCTCAGAAGAGCCCACACACTCAGCCCTTAACCCCAGTGTGCAGAAAGTGTCAAAACATGTTTTTCAGCAGAAATAAACATGTTTCTGCAAGTTTGGTCAACCCCATGTAAGTTATGGGGTAGTAACATCACATTTTCAAAACGTGTTTTTCAGCCCGAAATAAACGCGTTTTTTTCAGACAACTGAATCTCCTTGTAACAGCAAGGCTCAGAAGTGCCCACACACTCAGCCCTTAACCCCAGTGTGCAGAAAGGGTCAAAATGTGTTTTTCAGCAGAAATAAACATGTTTCTGCAAGTTTGGTCAACCCCATGTAAGTTATGGGGCATTAACATCACACTTTTCAAAACGTGTTTTTCAGCCCGAAATAAGCGCGTTTTTTCAGACAACTGAATCTCCTTGTAACAGCAAGGCTCAGAAGAGCCCACACACTCAGCCCTTAACCCCAGTGTACAGAAAGTGCCAAAACGTGTTTTTCAGCAGAAATAAACATGTTTCTGCAAGTTTGGTCAACCCCATGTAAGTTATGGGGCAGTAACATCACATTTTCAAAACGTGTTTTTCAGCCCGAAATAAACGCGTTTTTTCAGACAACTGAATCTCCTTGTAACAGCAAGGCTCAGAAGTGCCCACACACTCAGCCCTTAACCCCAGTGTGCAGAAAGGGTCAAAATGTGTTTTTCAGCAGAAATAAACATGTTTCTGCAAGTTTGGTCAACCCCATGTAAGTTATGGGGCAGTAACATTACACTTTTCAAAACGTGTTTTTCAGCCCGAAATAAACGCGTTTTTTCAGACAACTGAATCTCCTTGTAACAGCAAGGCTCAGAAGAGCCCACACACTCAGCCCTTAACCCCAGTGTGCAAAAAATGTCAAAACGTGTTTTTCAGCAGAAATAAACATGTTTCTGCAAGTTTGGTCAACCCCATGTAAGTTATGGGGTAGTAACATCACACTTTTCAAAACGTGTTTTTCAGCCCGAAATAAGCGCGTTTTTTCAGACAACTGAATCTCCTTGTAACAGCAAGGCTCAGAAGTGCCCACACACTCAGCCCTTAACCCCAGTGTGCAGAAAGGGTCAAAATGTGTTTTTCAGCAGAAATAAACATGTTTCTGCAAGTTTGGTCAACCCCATGTAAGTTATGGGGTAGTAACATCACACTTTTCAAAACGTGTTTTTCAGCCCGAAATAAGCGCGTTTTTTCAGACAACTGAATCTCCTTGTAACAGCAAGGCTCAGAAGAGCCCACACACTCAGCCCTTAACCCCAGTGTGCAGAAAGTGTCAAAACATGTTTTTCAGCAGAAATAAACATGTTTCTGCAAGTTTGGTCAACCCCATGTAAGTTATGGGGTAGTAACATCACACTTTTCAAAACGTGTTTTTCAGCCCGAAATAAACGCGTTTTTTCAGACAACTGAATCTCCTTGTAACAGCAAGGCTCAGAAGAGCCCACACACTCAGCCCTTAACCCCAGTGTACAGAAAGTGTCAAAACGTGTTTTTCAGCAGAAATAAACATGTTTCTGCAAGTTTGGTCAACCCCATGTAAGTTATGGGGCAGTAACATTACACTTTTCAAAACGTGTTTTTCAGCCCGAAATAAACGCGTTTTTTCAGACAACTGAATCTCCTTGTAACAGCAAGGCTCAGAAGAGCCCACACACTCAGCCCTTAACCCCAGTGTACAGAAAGTGCCAAAACGTGTTTTTCAGCAGAAATAAACATGTTTCTGCAAGTTTGGTCAACCCCATGTAAGTTATGGGGCAGTAACATCACATTTTCAAAACGTGTTTTTCAGCCCGAAATAAACGCGTTTTTTCAGACAACTGAATCTCCTTGTAACAGCAAGGCTCAGAAGTGCCCACACACTCAGCCCTTAACCCCAGTGTGCAGAAAGGGTCAAAATGTGTTTTTCAGCAGAAATAAACATGTTTCTGCAAGTTTGGTCAACCCCATGTAAGTTATGGGGCATTAACATCACACTTTTCAAAACGTGTTTTTCAGCCCGAAATAAGCGCGTTTTTTCAGACAACTGAATCTCCTTGTAACAGCAAGGCTCAGAAGAGCCCACACACTCAGCCCTTAACCCCAGTGTACAGAAAGTGTCAAAACGTGTTTTTCAGCAGAAATAAACATGTTTCTGCAAGTTTGGTCAACCCCATGTAAGTTATGGGGCAGTAACATTACACTTTTCAAAACGTGTTTTTCAGCCCGAAATAAACGCGTTTTTTCAGACAACTGAATCTCCTTGTAACAGCAAGGCTCAGAAGAGCCCACACACTCAGCCCTTAACCCCAGTGTACAGAAAGTGTCAAAACGTGTTTTTCAGCAGAAATAAACATGTTTCTGCAAGTTTGGTCAACCCCATGTAAGTTATGGGGCAGTAACATTACACTTTTCAAAACGTGTTTTTCAGCCCGAAATAAACGCGTTTTTTCAGACAACTGAATCTCCTTGTAACAGCAAGGCTCAGAAGAGCCCACACACTCAGCCCTTAACCCCAGTGTACAGAAAGTGCCAAAACGTGTTTTTCAGCAGAAATAAACATGTTTCTGCAAGTTTGGTCAACCCCATGTAAGTTATGGGGCAGTAACATCACATTTTCAAAACGTGTTTTTCAGCCCGAAATAAACGCGTTTTTTCAGACAACTGAATCTCCTTGTAACAGCAAGGCTCAGAAGTGCCCACACACTCAGCCCTTAACCCCAGTGTGCAGAAAGGGTCAAAATGTGTTTTTCAGCAGAAATAAACATGTTTCTGCAAGTTTGGTCAACCCCATGTAAGTTATGGGGCATTAACATCACACTTTTCAAAACGTGTTTTTCAGCCCGAAATAAGCGCGTTTTTTCAGACAACTGAATCTCCTTGTAACAGCAAGGCTCAGAAGAGCCCACACACTCAGCCCTTAACCCCAGTGTACAGAAAGTGTCAAAACGTGTTTTTCAGCAGAAATAAACATGTTTCTGCAAGTTTGGTCAACCCCATGTTAGTTATGGGGCAGTAACATCACTCTTTTCAAAACGTGTTTTTCAGCCCGAAATAAGCGCGTTTTTTCAGACAACTGAATCTCCTTGTAACAGCAAGGCTCAGAAGAGCCCACACACTCAGCCCTTAACCCCAGTGTACAGAAAGTGTCAAAACGTGTTTTTCAGCAGAAATAAACATGTTTCTGCAAGTTTGGTCAACCCCATGTAAGTTATGGGGCAGTAACATTACACTTTTCAAAACATGTTTTTCAGCCCGAAATAAACGCGTTTTTTCAGACAACTGAATCTCCTTGTAACAGCAAGGCTCAGAAGAGCCCACACACTCAGCCCTTAACCCCAGTGTGCAGAAAGTGTCAAAACGTGTTTTTCAGCAGAAATAAACATGTTTCTGCAAGTTTGGTCAACCCCATGTAAGTTATGGGGTAGTAACATCACACTTTTCAAAACGTGTTTTTCAGCCCGAAATAAACGCGTTTTTTCAGACAACTGAATCTCCTTGTAACAGCAAGGCTCAGAAGTGCCCACACACTCAGCCCTTAACCCCAGTGTGCAGAAAGGGTCAAAATGTGTTTTTCAGCAGAAATAAACATGTTTCTGCAAGTTTGGTCAACCCCATGTAAGTTATGGGGTAGTAACATCACACTTTTCAAAACGTGTTTTTCAGCCCGAAATAAGCGCGTTTTTTCAGACAACTGAATCTCCTTGTAACAGCAAGGCTCAGAAGAGCCCACACACTCAGCCCTTAACCCCAGTGTGCAGAAAGTGTCAAAACATGTTTTTCAGCAGAAATAAACATGTTTCTGCAAGTTTGGTCAACCCCATGTAAGTTATGGGGCAGTAACATTACACTTTTCAAAACGTGTTTTTCAGCCCGAAATAAACGCGTTTTTTCAGACAACTGAATCTCCTTGTAACAGCAAGGCTCAGAAGAGCCCACACACTCAGCCCTTAACCCCAGTGTACAGAAAGTGCCAAAACGTGTTTTTCAGCAGAAATAAACATGTTTCTGCAAGTTTGGTCAACCCCATGTAAGTTATGGGGCAGTAACATCACATTTTCAAAACGTGTTTTTCAGCCCGAAATAAACGCGTTTTTTCAGACAACTGAATCTCCTTGTAACAGCAAGGCTCAGAAGTGCCCACACACTCAGCCCTTAACCCCAGTGTGCAGAAAGGGTCAAAATGTGTTTTTCAGCAGAAATAAACATGTTTCTGCAAGTTTGGTCAACCCCATGTAAGTTATGGGGCATTAACATCACACTTTTCAAAACGTGTTTTTCAGCCCGAAATAAGCGCGTTTTTTCAGACAACTGAATCTCCTTGTAACAGCAAGGCTCAGAAGAGCCCACACACTCAGCCCTTAACCCCAGTGTACAGAAAGTGCCAAAACGTGTTTTTCAGCAGAAATAAACATGTTTCTGCAAGTTTGGTCAACCCCATGTAAGTTATGGGGCAGTAACATCACATTTTCAAAACGTGTTTTTCAGCCCGAAATAAACGCGTTTTTTCAGACAACTGAATCTCCTTGTAACAGCAAGGCTCAGAAGTGCCCACACACTCAGCCCTTAACCCCAGTGTGCAGAAAGGGTCAAAATGTGTTTTTCAGCAGAAATAAACATGTTTCTGCAAGTTTGGTCAACCCCATGTAAGTTATGGGGCAGTAACATTACACTTTTCAAAACGTGTTTTTCAGCCCGAAATAAACGCGTTTTTTCAGACAACTGAATCTCCTTGTAACAGCAAGGCTCAGAAGAGCCCACACACTCAGCCCTTAACCCCAGTGTACAGAAAGTGTCAAAACGTGTTTTTCAGCAGAAATAAACATGTTTCTGCAAGTTTGGTCAACCCCATGTTAGTTATGGGGCAGTAACATCACTCTTTTCAAAACGTGTTTTTCAGCCCGAAATAAGCGCGTTTTTTCAGACAACTGAATCTCCTTGTAACAGCAAGGCTCAGAAGAGCCCACACACTCAGCCCTTAACCCCAGTGTACAGAAAGTGTCAAAACGTGTTTTTCAGCAGAAATAAACATGTTTCTGCAAGTTTGGTCAACCCCATGTAAGTTATGGGGCAGTAACATTACACTTTTCAAAACGTGTTTTTCAGCCCGAAATAAACGCGTTTTTTCAGACAACTGAATCTCCTTGTAACAGCAAGGCTCAGAAGAGCCCACACACTCAGCCCTTAACCCCAGTGTGCAGAAAGTGTCAAAACGTGTTTTTCAGCAGAAATAAACATGTTTCTGCAAGTTTGGTCAACCCCATGTAAGTTATGGGGTAGTAACATCACACTTTTCAAAACGTGTTTTTCAGCCCGAAATAAACGCGTTTTTTCAGACAACTGAATCTCCTTGTAACAGCAAGGCTCAGAAGTGCCCACACACTCAGCCCTTAACCCCAGTGTGCAGAAAGGGTCAAAATGTGTTTTTCAGCAGAAATAAACATGTTTCTGCAAGTTTGGTCAACCCCATGTAAGTTATGGGGTAGTAACATCACACTTTTCAAAACGTGTTTTTCAGCCCGAAATAAGCGCGTTGTTTCAGACAACTGAATCTCCTTGTAACAGCAAGGCTCAGAAGAGCCCACACACTCAGCCCTTAACCCCAGTGTGCAGAAAGTGTCAAAACATGTTTTTCAGCAGAAATAAACATGTTTCTGCAAGTTTGGTCAACCCCATGTAAGTTATGGGGTAGTAACATCACATTTTCAAAACGTGTTTTTCAGCCCGAAATAAACGCGTTTTTTTCAGACAACTGAATCTCCTTGTAACAGCAAGGCTCAGAAGTGCCCACACACTCAGCCCTTAACCCCAGTGTGCAGAAAGGGTCAAAATGTGTTTTTCAGCAGAAATAAACATGTTTCTGCAAGTTTGGTCAACCCCATGTAAGTTATGGGGCATTAACATCACACTTTTCAAAACGTGTTTTTCAGCCCGAAATAAGCGCGTTTTTTCAGACAACTGAATCTCCTTGTAACAGCAAGGCTCAGAAGAGCCCACACACTCAGCCCTTAACCCCAGTGTACAGAAAGTGCCAAAACGTGTTTTTCAGCAGAAATAAACATGTTTCTGCAAGTTTGGTCAACCCCATGTAAGTTATGGGGCAGTAACATCACATTTTCAAAACGTGTTTTTCAGCCCGAAATAAACGCGTTTTTTCAGACAACTGAATCTCCTTGTAACAGCAAGGCTCAGAAGTGCCCACACACTCAGCCCTTAACCCCAGTGTGCAGAAAGGGTCAAAATGTGTTTTTCAGCAGAAATAAACATGTTTCTGCAAGTTTGGTCAACCCCATGTAAGTTATGGGGCAGTAACATTACACTTTTCAAAACGTGTTTTTCAGCCCGAAATAAACGCGTTTTTTCAGACAACTGAATCTCCTTGTAACAGCAAGGCTCAGAAGAGCCCACACACTCAGCCCTTAACCCCAGTGTGCAAAAAATGTCAAAACGTGTTTTTCAGCAGAAATAAACATGTTTCTGCAAGTTTGGTCAACCCCATGTAAGTTATGGGGTAGTAACATCACACTTTTCAAAACGTGTTTTTCAGCCCGAAATAAGCGCGTTTTTTCAGACAACTGAATCTCCTTGTAACAGCAAGGCTCAGAAGTGCCCACACACTCAGCCCTTAACCCCAGTGTGCAGAAAGGGTCAAAATGTGTTTTTCAGCAGAAATAAACATGTTTCTGCAAGTTTGGTCAACCCCATGTAAGTTATGGGGTAGTAACATCACACTTTTCAAAACGTGTTTTTCAGCCCGAAATAAGCGCGTTTTTTCAGACAACTGAATCTCCTTGTAACAGCAAGGCTCAGAAGAGCCCACACACTCAGCCCTTAACCCCAGTGTGCAGAAAGTGTCAAAACATGTTTTTCAGCAGAAATAAACATGTTTCTGCAAGTTTGGTCAACCCCATGTAAGTTATGGGGTAGTAACATCACACTTTTCAAAACGTGTTTTTCAGCCCGAAATAAACGCGTTTTTTCAGACAACTGAATCTCCTTGTAACAGCAAGGCTCAGAAGAGCCCACACACTCAGCCCTTAACCCCAGTGTACAGAAAGTGTCAAAACGTGTTTTTCAGCAGAAATAAACATGTTTCTGCAAGTTTGGTCAACCCCATGTAAGTTATGGGGCAGTAACATTACACTTTTCAAAACGTGTTTTTCAGCCCGAAATAAACGCGTTTTTTCAGACAACTGAATCTCCTTGTAACAGCAAGGCTCAGAAGAGCCCACACACTCAGCCCTTAACCCCAGTGTACAGAAAGTGCCAAAACGTGTTTTTCAGCAGAAATAAACATGTTTCTGCAAGTTTGGTCAACCCCATGTAAGTTATGGGGCAGTAACATCACATTTTCAAAACGTGTTTTTCAGCCCGAAATAAACGCGTTTTTTCAGACAACTGAATCTCCTTGTAACAGCAAGGCTCAGAAGTGCCCACACACTCAGCCCTTAACCCCAGTGTGCAGAAAGGGTCAAAATGTGTTTTTCAGCAGAAATAAACATGTTTCTGCAAGTTTGGTCAACCCCATGTAAGTTATGGGGCATTAACATCACACTTTTCAAAACGTGTTTTTCAGCCCGAAATAAGCGCGTTTTTTCAGACAACTGAATCTCCTTGTAACAGCAAGGCTAAGAAGAGCCCACACACTCAGCCCTTAACCCCAGTGTACAGAAAGTGTCAAAACGTGTTTTTCAGCAGAAATAAACATGTTTCTGCAAGTTTGGTCAACCCCATGTAAGTTATGGGGCAGTAACATTACACTTTTCAAAACGTGTTTTTCAGCCCGAAATAAACGCGTTTTTTCAGACAACTGAATCTCCTTGTAACAGCAAGGCTCAGAAGAGCCCACACACTCAGCCCTTAACCCCAGTGTACAGAAAGTGTCAAAACGTGTTTTTCAGCAGAAATAAACATGTTTCTGCAAGTTTGGTCAACCCCATGTAAGTTATGGGGCAGTAACATTACACTTTTCAAAACGTGTTTTTCAGCCCGAAATAAACGCGTTTTTTCAGACAACTGAATCTCCTTGTAACAGCAAGGCTCAGAAGAGCCCACACACTCAGCCCTTAACCCCAGTGTACAGAAAGTGCCAAAACGTGTTTTTCAGCAGAAATAAACATGTTTCTGCAAGTTTGGTCAACCCCATGTAAGTTATGGGGCAGTAACATCACATTTTCAAAACGTGTTTTTCAGCCCGAAATAAACGCGTTTTTTCAGACAACTGAATCTCCTTGTAACAGCAAGGCTCAGAAGTGCCCACACACTCAGCCCTTAACCCCAGTGTGCAGAAAGGGTCAAAATGTGTTTTTCAGCAGAAATAAACATGTTTCTGCAAGTTTGGTCAACCCCATGTAAGTTATGGGGCATTAACATCACACTTTTCAAAACGTGTTTTTCAGCCCGAAATAAGCGCGTTTTTTCAGACAACTGAATCTCCTTGTAACAGCAAGGCTCAGAAGAGCCCACACACTCAGCCCTTAACCCCAGTGTACAGAAAGTGTCAAAACGTGTTTTTCAGCAGAAATAAACATGTTTCTGCAAGTTTGGTCAACCCCATGTTAGTTATGGGGCAGTAACATCACTCTTTTCAAAACGTGTTTTTCAGCCCGAAATAAGCGCGTTTTTTCAGACAACTGAATCTCCTTGTAACAGCAAGGCTCAGAAGAGCCCACACACTCAGCCCTTAACCCCAGTGTACAGAAAGTGTCAAAACGTGTTTTTCAGCAGAAATAAACATGTTTCTGCAAGTTTGGTCAACCCCATGTAAGTTATGGGGCAGTAACATTACACTTTTCAAAACATGTTTTTCAGCCCGAAATAAACGCGTTTTTTCAGACAACTGAATCTCCTTGTAACAGCAAGGCTCAGAAGAGCCCACACACTCAGCCCTTAACCCCAGTGTGCAGAAAGTGTCAAAACGTGTTTTTCAGCAGAAATAAACATGTTTCTGCAAGTTTGGTCAACCCCATGTAAGTTATGGGGTAGTAACATCACACTTTTCAAAACGTGTTTTTCAGCCCGAAATAAACGCGTTTTTTCAGACAACTGAATCTCCTTGTAACAGCAAGGCTCAGAAGAGCCCACACACTCAGCCCTTAACCCCAGTGTACAGAAAGTGCCAAAACGTGTTTTTCAGCAGAAATAAACATGTTTCTGCAAGTTTGGTCAACCCCATGTAAGTTATGGGGCAGTAACATCACATTTTCAAAACGTGTTTTTCAGCCCGAAATAAACGCGTTTTTTCAGACAACTGAATCTCCTTGTAACAGCAAGGCTCAGAAGTGCCCACACACTCAGCCCTTAACCCCAGTGTGCAGAAAGGGTCAAAATGTGTTTTTCAGCAGAAATAAACATGTTTCTGCAAGTTTGGTCAACCCCATGTAAGTTATGGGGCATTAACATCACACTTTTCAAAACGTGTTTTTCAGCCCGAAATAAGCGCGTTTTTTCAGACAACTGAATCTCCTTGTAACAGCAAGGCTCAGAAGAGCCCACACACTCAGCCCTTAACCCCAGTGTACAGAAAGTGTCAAAACGTGTTTTTCAGCAGAAATAAACATGTTTCTGCAAGTTTGGTCAACCCCATGTAAGTTATGGGGCAGTAACATTACACTTTTCAAAACGTGTTTTTCAGCCCGAAATAAACGCGTTTTTTCAGACAACTGAATCTCCTTGTAACAGCAAGGCTCAGAAGAGCCCACACACTCAGCCCTTAACCCCAGTGTACAGAAAGTGTCAAAACGTGTTTTTCAGCAGAAATAAACATGTTTCTGCAAGTTTGGTCAACCCCATGTAAGTTATGGGGCAGTAACATTACACTTTTCAAAACGTGTTTTTCAGCCCGAAATAAACGCGTTTTTTCAGACAACTGAATCTCCTTGTAACAGCAAGGCTCAGAAGAGCCCACACACTCAGCCCTTAACCCCAGTGTACAGAAAGTGCCAAAACGTGTTTTTCAGCAGAAATAAACATGTTTCTGCAAGTTTGGTCAACCCCATGTAAGTTATGGGGCAGTAACATCACATTTTCAAAACGTGTTTTTCAGCCCGAAATAAACGCGTTTTTTCAGACAACTGAATCTCCTTGTAACAGCAAGGCTCAGAAGTGCCCACACACTCAGCCCTTAACCCCAGTGTGCAGAAAGGGTCAAAATGTGTTTTTCAGCAGAAATAAACATGTTTCTGCAAGTTTGGTCAACCCCATGTAAGTTATGGGGCATTAACATCACACTTTTCAAAACGTGTTTTTCAGCCCGAAATAAGCGCGTTTTTTCAGACAACTGAATCTCCTTGTAACAGCAAGGCTCAGAAGAGCCCACACACTCAGCCCTTAACCCCAGTGTACAGAAAGTGTCAAAACGTGTTTTTCAGCAGAAATAAACATGTTTCTGCAAGTTTGGTCAACCCCATGTTAGTTATGGGGCAGTAACATCACTCTTTTCAAAACGTGTTTTTCAGCCCGAAATAAGCGCGTTTTTTCAGACAACTGAATCTCCTTGTAACAGCAAGGCTCAGAAGAGCCCACACACTCAGCCCTTAACCCCAGTGTACAGAAAGTGTCAAAACGTGTTTTTCAGCAGAAATAAACATGTTTCTGCAAGTTTGGTCAACCCCATGTAAGTTATGGGGCAGTAACATTACACTTTTCAAAACATGTTTTTCAGCCCGAAATAAACGCGTTTTTTCAGACAACTGAATCTCCTTGTAACAGCAAGGCTCAGAAGAGCCCACACACTCAGCCCTTAACCCCAGTGTGCAGAAAGTGTCAAAACGTGTTTTTCAGCAGAAATAAACATGTTTCTGCAAGTTTGGTCAACCCCATGTAAGTTATGGGGTAGTAACATCACACTTTTCAAAACGTGTTTTTCAGCCCGAAATAAACGCGTTTTTTCAGACAACTGAATCTCCTTGTAACAGCAAGGCTCAGAAGTGCCCACACACTCAGCCCTTAACCCCAGTGTGCAGAAAGGGTCAAAATGTGTTTTTCAGCAGAAATAAACATGTTTCTGCAAGTTTGGTCAACCCCATGTAAGTTATGGGGTAGTAACATCACACTTTTCAAAACGTGTTTTTCAGCCCGAAATAAGCGCGTTTTTTCAGACAACTGAATCTCCTTGTAACAGCAAGGCTCAGAAGAGCCCACACACTCAGCCCTTAACCCCAGTGTGCAGAAAGTGTCAAAACATGTTTTTCAGCAGAAATAAACATGTTTCTGCAAGTTTGGTCAACCCCATGTAAGTTATGGGGTAGTAACATCACATTTTCAAAACGTGTTTTTCAGCCCGAAATAAACGCGTTTTTTCAGACAACTGAATCTCCTTGTAACAGCAAGGCTCAGAAGTGCCCACACACTCAGCCCTTAACCCCAGTGTGCAGAAAGGGTCAAAATGTGTTTTTCAGCAGAAATAAACATGTTTCTGCAAGTTTGGTCAACCCCATGTAAGTTATGGGGCATTAACATCACACTTTTCAAAACGTGTTTTTCAGCCCGAAATAAGCGCGTTTTTTCAGACAACTGAATCTCCTTGTAACAGCAAGGCTCAGAAGAGCCCACACACTCAGCCCTTAACCCCAGTGTACAGAAAGTGCCAAAACGTGTTTTTCAGCAGAAATAAACATGTTTCTGCAAGTTTGGTCAACCCCATGTAAGTTATGGGGCAGTAACATCACATTTTCAAAACGTGTTTTTCAGCCCGAAATAAACGCGTTTTTTCAGACAACTGAATCTCCTTGTAACAGCAAGGCTCAGAAGTGCCCACACACTCAGCCCTTAACCCCAGTGTGCAGAAAGGGTCAAAATGTGTTTTTCAGCAGAAATAAACATGTTTCTGCAAGTTTGGTCAACCCCATGTAAGTTATGGGGCAGTAACATTACACTTTTCAAAACGTGTTTTTCAGCCCGAAATAAACGCGTTTTTTCAGACAACTGAATCTCCTTGTAACAGCAAGGCTCAGAAGAGCCCACACACTCAGCCCTTAACCCCAGTGTACAGAAAGTGTCAAAACGTGTTTTTCAGCAGAAATAAACATGTTTCTGCAAGTTTGGTCAACCCCATGTAAGTTATGGGGTAGTAACATCACACTTTTCAAAACGTGTTTTTCAGCCCGAAATAAACGCGTTTTTTCAGACAACTGAATCTCCTTGTAACAGCAAGGCTCAGAAGTGCCCACACACTCAGCCCTTAACCCCAGTGTGCAGAAAGGGTCAAAATGTGTTTTTCAGCAGAAATAAACATGTTTCTGCAAGTTTGGTCAACCCCATGTAAGTTATGGGGTAGTAACATCACACTTTTCAAAACGTGTTTTTCAGCCCGAAATAAGCGCGTTTTTTCAGACAACTGAATCTCCTTGTAACAGCAAGGCTCAGAAGAGCCCACACACTCAGCCCTTAACCCCAGTGTGCAGAAAGTGTCAAAACATGTTTTTCAGCAGAAATAAACATGTTTCTGCAAGTTTGGTCAACCCCATGTAAGTTATGGGGTAGTAACATCACATTTTCAAAACGTGTTTTTCAGCCCGAAATAAACGCGTTTTTTCAGACAACTGAATCTCCTTGTAACAGCAAGGCTCAGAAGTGCCCACACACTCAGCCCTTAACCCCAGTGTGCAGAAAGGGTCAAAATGTGTTTTTCAGCAGAAATAAACATGTTTCTGCAAGTTTGGTCAACCCCATGTAAGTTATGGGGCATTAACATCACACTTTTCAAAACGTGTTTTTCAGCCCGAAATAAGCGCGTTTTTTCAGACAACTGAATCTCCTTGTAACAGCAAGGCTCAGAAGAGCCCACACACTCAGCCCTTAACCCCAGTGTACAGAAAGTGCCAAAACGTGTTTTTCAGCAGAAATAAACATGTTTCTGCAAGTTTGGTCAACCCCATGTAAGTTATGGGGCAGTAACATCACATTTTCAAAACGTGTTTTTCAGCCCGAAATAAACGCGTTTTTTCAGACAACTGAATCTCCTTGTAACAGCAAGGCTCAGAAGTGCCCACACACTCAGCCCTTAACCCCAGTGTGCAGAAAGGGTCAAAATGTGTTTTTCAGCAGAAATAAACATGTTTCTGCAAGTTTGGTCAACCCCATGTAAGTTATGGGGCAGTAACATTACACTTTTCAAAACGTGTTTTTCAGCCCGAAATAAACGCGTTTTTTCAGACAACTGAATCTCCTTGTAACAGCAAGGCTCAGAAGAGCCCACACACTCAGCCCTTAACCCCAGTGTACAGAAAGTGTCAAAACGTGTTTTTCAGCAGAAATAAACATGTTTCTGCAAGTTTGGTCAACCCCATGTTAGTTATGGGGCAGTAACATCACTCTTTTCAAAACGTGTTTTTCAGCCCGAAATAAGCGCGTTTTTTCAGACAACTGAATCTCCTTGTAACAGCAAGGCTCAGAAGAGCCCACACACTCAGCCCTTAACCCCAGTGTACAGAAAGTGTCAAAACGTGTTTTTCAGCAGAAATAAACATGTTTCTGCAAGTTTGGTCAACCCCATGTAAGTTATGGGGCAGTAACATTACACTTTTCAAAACGTGTTTTTCAGCCCGAAATAAACGCGTTTTTTCAGACAACTGAATCTCCTTGTAACAGCAAGGCTCAGAAGAGCCCACACACTCAGCCCTTAACCCCAGTGTGCAGAAAGTGTCAAAACGTGTTTTTCAGCAGAAATAAACATGTTTCTGCAAGTTTGGTCAACCCCATGTAAGTTATGGGGTAGTAACATCACACTTTTCAAAACGTGTTTTTCAGCCCGAAATAAACGCGTTTTTTCAGACAACTGAATCTCCTTGTAACAGCAAGGCTCAGAAGTGCCCACACACTCAGCCCTTAACCCCAGTGTGCAGAAAGGGTCAAAATGTGTTTTTCAGCAGAAATAAACATGTTTCTGCAAGTTTGGTCAACCCCATGTAAGTTATGGGGTAGTAACATCATACTTTTCAAAACGTGTTTTTCAGCCCGAAATAAGCGCGTTTTTTCAGACAACTGAATCTCCTTGTAACAGCAAGGCTCAGAAGAGCCCACACACTCAGCCCTTAACCCCAGTGTGCAGAAAGTGTCAAAACATGTTTTTCAGCAGAAATAAACATGTTTCTGCAAGTTTGGTCAACCCCATGTAAGTTATGGGGTAGTAACATCACATTTTCAAAACGTGTTTTTCAGCCCGAAATAAACGCGTTTTTTCAGACAACTGAATCTCCTTGTAACAGCAAGGCTCAGAAGTGCCCACACACTCAGCCCTTAACCCCAGTGTGCAGAAAGGGTCAAAATGTGTTTTTCAGCAGAAATAAACATGTTTCTGCAAGTTTGGTCAACCCCATGTAAGTTATGGGGCATTAACATCACACTTTTCAAAACGTGTTTTTCAGCCCGAAATAAGCGCGTTTTTTCAGACAACTGAATCTCCTTGTAACAGCAAGGCTCAGAAGAGCCCACACACTCAGCCCTTAACCCCAGTGTACAGAAAGTGCCAAAACGTGTTTTTCAGCAGAAATAAACATGTTTCTGCAAGTTTGGTCAACCCCATGTAAGTTATGGGGCAGTAACATCACATTTTCAAAACGTGTTTTTCAGCCCGAAATAAACGCGTTTTTTCAGACAACTGAATCTCCTTGTAACAGCAAGGCTCAGAAGTGCCCACACACTCAGCCCTTAACCCCAGTGTGCAGAAAGGGTCAAAATGTGTTTTTCAGCAGAAATAAACATGTTTCTGCAAGTTTGGTCAACCCCATGTAAGTTATGGGGCAGTAACATTACACTTTTCAAAACGTGTTTTTCAGCCCGAAATAAACGCGTTTTTTCAGACAACTGAATCTCCTTGTAACAGCAAGGCTCAGAAGAGCCCACACACTCAGCCCTTAACCCCAGTGTGCAAAAAATGTCAAAACGTGTTTTTCAGCAGAAATAAACATGTTTCTGCAAGTTTGGTCAACCCCATGTAAGTTATGGGGTAGTAACATCACACTTTTCAAAACGTGTTTTTCAGCCCGAAATAAGCGCGTTTTTTCAGACAACTGAATCTCCTTGTAACAGCAAGGCTCAGAAGTGCCCACACACTCAGCCCTTAACCCCAGTGTGCAGAAAGGGTCAAAATGTGTTTTTCAGCAGAAATAAACATGTTTCTGCAAGTTTGGTCAACCCCATGTAAGTTATGGGGTAGTAACATCACACTTTTCAAAACGTGTTTTTCAGCCCGAAATAAGCGCGTTTTTTCAGACAACTGAATCTCCTTGTAACAGCAAGGCTCAGAAGAGCCCACACACTCAGCCCTTAACCCCAGTGTGCAGAAAGTGTCAAAACATGTTTTTCAGCAGAAATAAACATGTTTCTGCAAGTTTGGTCAACCCCATGTAAGTTATGGGGTAGTAACATCACACTTTTCAAAACGTGTTTTTCAGCCCGAAATAAACGCGTTTTTTCAGACAACTGAATCTCCTTGTAACAGCAAGGCTCAGAAGAGCCCACACACTCAGCCCTTAACCCCAGTGTACAGAAAGTGTCAAAACGTGTTTTTCAGCAGAAATAAACATGTTTCTGCAAGTTTGGTCAACCCCATGTAAGTTATGGGGCAGTAACATTACACTTTTCAAAACGTGTTTTTCAGCCCGAAATAAACGCGTTTTTTCAGACAACTGAATCTCCTTGTAACAGCAAGGCTCAGAAGAGCCCACACACTCAGCCCTTAACCCCAGTGTGCAGAAAGTGTCAAAACGTGTTTTTCAGCAGAAATAAACATGTTTCTGCAAGTTTGGTCAACCCCATGTAAGTTATGGGGTAGTAACATCACACTTTTCAAAACGTGTTTTTCAGCCCGAAATAAACGCGTTTTTTCAGACAACTGAATCTCCTTGTAACAGCAAGGCTCAGAAGTGCCCACACACTCAGCCCTTAACCCCAGTGTGCAGAAAGTGTCAAAACATGTTTTTCAGCAGAAATAAACATGTTTCTGCAAGTTTGGTCAACCCCATGTAAGTTATGGGGTAGTAACATCACACTTTTCAAAACGTGTTTTTCAGCCCGAAATAAGCGCGTTTTTTCAGACAACTGAATCTCCTTGTAACAGCAAGGCTCAGAAGAGCCCACACACTCAGCCCTTAACCCCAGTGTGCAGAAAGTGTCAAAACATGTTTTTCAGCAGAAATAAACATGTTTCTGCAAGTTTGGTCAACCCCATGTAAGTTATGGGGTAGTAACATCACACTTTTCAAAACGTGTTTTTCAGCCCGAAATAAACGCGTTTTTTCAGACAACTGAATCTCCTTGTAACAGCAAGGCTCAGAAGAGCCCACACACTCAGCCCTTAACCCCAGTGTACAGAAAGTGTCAAAACGTGTTTTTCAGCAGAAATAAACATGTTTCTGCAAGTTTGGTCAACCCCATGTAAGTTATGGGGCAGTAACATTACACTTTTCAAAACGTGTTTTTCAGCCCGAAATAAACGCGTTTTTTCAGACAACTGAATCTCCTTGTAACAGCAAGGCTCAGAAGAGCCCACACACTCAGCCCTTAACCCCAGTGTGCAGAAAGTGTCAAAACGTGTTTTTCAGCAGAAATAAACATGTTTCTGCAAGTTTGGTCAACCCCATGTAAGTTATGGGGTAGTAACATCACACTTTTCAAAACGTGTTTTTCAGCCCGAAATAAACGCGTTTTTTCAGACAACTGAATCTCCTTGTAACAGCAAGGCTCAGAAGTGCCCACACACTCAGCCCTTAACCCCAGTGTGCAGAAAGTGTCAAAACATGTTTTTCAGCAGAAATAAACATGTTTCTGCAAGTTTGGTCAACCCCATGTAAGTTATGGGGTAGTAACATCACACTTTTCAAAACGTGTTTTTCAGCCCGAAATAAACGCGTTTTTTCAGACAACTGAATCTCCTTGTAACAGCAAGGCTCAGAAGAGCCCACACACTCAGCCCTTAACCCCAGTGTACAGAAAGTGTCAAAACGTGTTTTTCAGCAGAAATAAACATGTTTCTGCAAGTTTGGTCAACCCCATGTAAGTTATGGGGCAGTAACATTACACTTTTCAAAACGTGTTTTTCAGCCCGAAATAAACGCGTTTTTTCAGACAACTGAATCTCCTTGTAACAGCAAGGCTCAGAAGAGCCCACACACTCAGCCCTTAACCCCAGTGTACAGAAAGTGCCAAAACGTGTTTTTCAGCAGAAATAAACATGTTTCTGCAAGTTTGGTCAACCCCATGTAAGTTATGGGGCAGTAACATCACATTTTCAAAACGTGTTTTTCAGCCCGAAATAAACGCGTTTTTTCAGACAACTGAATCTCCTTGTAACAGCAAGGCTCAGAAGTGCCCACACACTCAGCCCTTAACCCCAGTGTGCAGAAAGGGTCAAAATGTGTTTTTCAGCAGAAATAAACATGTTTCTGCAAGTTTGGTCAACCCCATGTAAGTTATGGGGCATTAACATCACACTTTTCAAAACGTGTTTTTCAGCCCGAAATAAGCGCGTTTTTTCAGACAACTAAATCTCCTTGTAACAGCAAGGCTCAGAAGAGCCCACACACTCAGCCCTTAACCCCAGTGTACAGAAAGTGTCAAAACGTGTTTTTCAGCAGAAATAAACATGTTTCTGCAAGTTTGGTCAACCCCATGTAAGTTATGGGGTAGTAACATCACACTTTTCAAAACGTGTTTTTCAGCCCGAAATAAACGCGTTTTTTCAGACAACTGAATCTCCTTGTAACAGCAAGGCTCAGAAGTGCCCACACACTCAGCCCTTAACCCCAGTGTGCAGAAAGGGTCAAAATGTGTTTTTCAGCAGAAATAAACATGTTTCTGCAAGTTTGGTCAACCCCATGTAAGTTATGGGGTAGTAACATCACACTTTTCAAAACGTGTTTTTCAGCCCGAAATAAGCGCGTTTTTTCAGACAACTGAATCTCCTTGTAACAGCAAGGCTCAGAAGAGCCCACACACTCAGCCCTTAACCCCAGTGTGCAGAAAGTGTCAAAACGTGTTTTTCAGCAGAAATAAACATGTTTCTGCAAGTTTGGTCAACCCCATGTAAGTTATGGGGTAGTAACATCACACTTTTCAAAACGTGTTTTTCAGCCCGAAATAAACGCGTTTTTTCAGACAACTGAATCTCCTTGTAACAGCAAGGCTCAGAAGAGCCCACACACTCAGCCCTTAACCCCAGTGTACAGAAAGTGTCAAAACGTGTTTTTCAGCAGAAATAAACATGTTTCTGCAAGTTTGGTCAACCCCATGTAAGTTATGGGGCAGTAACATTACAATTTTCAAAACGTGTTTTTCAGCCCGAAATAAACGCGTTTTTTCAGACAACTGAATCTCCTTGTAACAGCAAGGCTCAGAAGAGCCCACACACTCAGCCCTTAACCCCAGTGTACACAAAGTGCTAAAACGTGTTTTTCAGCAGAAATAAACATGTTTCTGCAAGTTTGGTCAACCCCATGTAAGTTATGGGGCAGTAACATCACATTTTCAAAACGTGTTTTTCAGCCCGAAATAAACGCGTTTTTTCAGACAACTGAATCTCCTTGTAACAGCAAGGCTCAGAAGAGCCCACACACTCAGCCCTTAACCCCAGTGTGCAGAAAGTGTCAAAACGTGTTTTTCAGCAGAAATAAACATGTTTCTGCAAGTTTGGTCAACCCCATGTAAGTTATGGGGTAGTAACATCACACTTTTCAAAACGTGTTTTTCAGCCCGAAATAAACGCGTTTTTTCAGACAACTGAATCTCCTTGTAACAGCAAGGCTCAGAAGTGCCCACACACTCAGCCCTTAACCCCAGTGTGCAGAAAGGGTCAAAATGTGTTTTTCAGCAGAAATAAACATGTTTCTGCAAGTTTGGTCAACCCCATGTAAGTTATGGGGTAGTAACATCACATTTTCAAAACGTGTTTTTCAGCCCGAAATAAACGCGTTTTTTCAGACAACTGAATCTCCTTGTAACAGCAAGGCTCAGAAGTGCCCACACACTCAGCCCTTAACCCCAGTGTGCAGAAAGGGTCAAAATGTGTTTTTCAGCAGAAATAAACATGTTTCTGCAAGTTTGGTCAACCCCATGTAAGTTATGGGGCATTAACATCACACTTTTCAAAACGTGTTTTTCAGCCCGAAATAAGCGCGTTTTTTCAGACAACTGAATCTCCTTGTAACAGCAAGGCTCAGAAGAGCCCACACACTCAGCCCTTAACCCCAGTGTACAGAAAGTGCCAAAACGTGTTTTTCAGCAGAAATAAACATGTTTCTGCAAGTTTGGTCAACCCCATGTAAGTTATGGGGCAGTAACATCACATTTTCAAAACGTGTTTTTCAGCCCGAAATAAACGCGTTTTTTCAGACAACTGAATCTCCTTGTAACAGCAAGGCTCAGAAGTGCCCACACACTCAGCCCTTAACCCCAGTGTGCAGAAAGGGTCAAAATGTGTTTTTCAGCAGAAATAAACATGTTTCTGCAAGTTTGGTCAACCCCATGTAAGTTATGGGGCAGTAACATTACACTTTTCAAAACGTGTTTTTCAGCCCGAAATAAACGCGTTTTTTCAGACAACTGAATCTCCTTGTAACAGCAAGGCTCAGAAGAGCCCACACACTCAGCCCTTAACCCCAGTGTACAGAAAGTGTCAAAACGTGTTTTTCAGCAGAAATAAACATGTTTCTGCAAGTTTGGTCAACCCCATGTTAGTTATGGGGCAGTAACATCACTCTTTTCAAAACGTGTTTTTCAGCCCGAAATAAGCGCGTTTTTTCAGACAACTGAATCATCTTGTAACAGCAAGGCTCAGAAGAGCCCACACACTCAGCCCTTAACCCCAGTGTACAGAAAGTGTCAAAACGTGTTTTTCAGCAGAAATAAACATGTTTCTGCAAGTTTGGTCAACCCCATGTAAGTTATGGGGCAGTAACATTACACTTTTCAAAACGTGTTTTTCAGCCCGAAATAAACGCGTTTTTTCAGACAACTGAATCTCCTTGTAACAGCAAGGCTCAGAAGAGCCCACACACTCAGCCCTTAACCCCAGTGTGCAGAAAGTGTCAAAACGTGTTTTTCAGCAGAAATAAACATGTTTCTGCAAGTTTGGTCAACCCCATGTAAGTTATGGGGTAGTAACATCACACTTTTCAAAACGTGTTTTTCAGCCCGAAATAAACGCGTTTTTTCAGACAACTGAATCTCCTTGTAACAGCAAGGCTCAGAAGTGCCCACACACTCAGCCCTTAACCCCAGTGTGCAGAAAGGGTCAAAATGTGTTTTTCAGCAGAAATAAACATGTTTCTGCAAGTTTGGTCAACCCCATGTAAGTTATGGGGTAGTAACATCACACTTTTCAAAACGTGTTTTTCAGCCCGAAATAAGCGCGTTGTTTCAGACAACTGAATCTCCTTGTAACAGCAAGGCTCAGAAGAGCCCACACACTCAGCCCTTAACCCCAGTGTGCAGAAAGTGTCAAAACATGTTTTTCAGCAGAAATAAACATGTTTCTGCAAGTTTGGTCAACCCCATGTAAGTTATGGGGTAGTAACATCACATTTTCAAAACGTGTTTTTCAGCCCGAAATAAACGCGTTTTTTCAGACAACTGAATCTCCTTGTAACAGCAAGGCTCAGAAGTGCCCACACACTCAGCCCTTAACCCCAGTGTGCAGAAAGGGTCAAAATGTGTTTTTCAGCAGAAATAAACATGTTTCTGCAAGTTTGGTCAACCCCATGTAAGTTATGGGGCATTAACATCACACTTTTCAAAACGTGTTTTTCAGCCCGAAATAAGCGCGTTTTTTCAGACAACTGAATCTCCTTGTAACAGCAAGGCTCAGAAGAGCCCACACACTCAGCCCTTAACCCCAGTGTACAGAAAGTGCCAAAACGTGTTTTTCAGCAGAAATAAACATGTTTCTGCAAGTTTGGTCAACCCCATGTAAGTTATGGGGCAGTAACATCACATTTTCAAAACGTGTTTTTCAGCCCGAAATAAACGCGTTTTTTCAGACAACTGAATCTCCTTGTAACAGCAAGGCTCAGAAGTGCCCACACACTCAGCCCTTAACCCCAGTGTGCAGAAAGGGTCAAAATGTGTTTTTCAGCAGAAATAAACATGTTTCTGCAAGTTTGGTCAACCCCATGTAAGTTATGGGGCAGTAACATTACACTTTTCAAAACGTGTTTTTCAGCCCGAAATAAACGCGTTTTTTCAGACAACTGAATCTCCTTGTAACAGCAAGGCTCAGAAGAGCCCACACACTCAGCCCTTAACCCCAGTGTGCAAAAAATGTCAAAACGTGTTTTTCAGCAGAAATAAACATGTTTCTGCAAGTTTGGTCAACCCCATGTAAGTTATGGGGTAGTAACATCACACTTTTCAAAACGTGTTTTTCAGCCCGAAATAAGCGCGTTTTTTCAGACAACTGAATCTCCTTGTAACAGCAAGGCTCAGAAGTGCCCACACACTCAGCCCTTAACCCCAGTGTGCAGAAAGGGTCAAAATGTGTTTTTCAGCAGAAATAAACATGTTTCTGCAAGTTTGGTCAACCCCATGTAAGTTATGGGGTAGTAACATCACACTTTTCAAAACGTGTTTTTCAGCCCGAAATAAGCGCGTTTTTTCAGACAACTGAATCTCCTTGTAACAGCAAGGCTCAGAAGAGCCCACACACTCAGCCCTTAACCCCAGTGTGCAGAAAGTGTCAAAACATGTTTTTCAGCAGAAATAAACATGTTTCTGCAAGTTTGGTCAACCCCATGTAAGTTATGGGGTAGTAACATCACATTTTCAAAACGTGTTTTTCAGCCCGAAATAAACGCGTTTTTTCAGACAACTGAATCTCCTTGTAACAGCAAGGCTCAGAAGTGCCCACACACTCAGCCCTTAACCCCAGTGTGCAGAAAGGGTCAAAATGTGTTTTTCAGCAGAAATAAACATGTTTCTGCAAGTTTGGTCAACCCCATGTAAGTTATGGGGCATTAACATCACACTTTTCAAAACGTGTTTTTCAGCCCGAAATAAGCGCGTTTTTTCAGACAACTGAATCTCCTTGTAACAGCAAGGCTCAGAAGAGCCCACACACTCAGCCCTTAACCCCAGTGTACAGAAAGTGCCAAAACGTGTTTTTCAGCAGAAATAAACATGTTTCTGCAAGTTTGGTCAACCCCATGTAAGTTATGGGGCAGTAACATCACTCTTTTCAAAACGTGTTTTTCAGCCCGAAATAAGCGCGTTTTTTCAGACAACTGAATCTCCTTGTAACAGCAAGGCTCAGAAGAGCCCACACACTCAGCCCTTAACCCCAGTGTACAGAAAGTGTCAAAACGTGTTTTTCAGCAGAAATAAACATGTTTCTGCAAGTTTGGTCAACCCCATGTAAGTTATGGGGCAGTAACATTACACTTTTCAAAACGTGTTTTTCAGCCCGAAATAAACGCGTTTTTTCAGACAACTGAATCTCCTTGTAACAGCAAGGCTCAGAAGAGCCCACACACTCAGCCCTTAACCCCAGTGTGCAGAAAGTGTCAAAACGTGTTTTTCAGCAGAAATAAACATGTTTCTGCAAGTTTGGTCAACCCCATGTAAGTTATGGGGTAGTAACATCACTCTTTTCAAAACGTGTTTTTCAGCCCGAAATAAGCGCGTTTTTTCAGACAACTGAATCTCCTTGTAACAGCAAGGCTCAGAAGAGCCCACACACTCAGCCCTTAACCCCAGTGTACAGAAAGTGTCAAAACGTGTTTTTCAGCAGAAATAAACATGTTTCTGCAAGTTTGGTCAACCCCATGTAAGTTATGGGGCAGTAACATTACACTTTTCAAAACGTGTTTTTCAGCCCGAAATAAACGCGTTTTTTCAGACAACTGAATCTCCTTGTAACAGCAAGGCTCAGAAGAGCCCACACACTCAGCCCTTAACCCCAGTGTGCAGAAAGTGTCAAAACGTGTTTTTCAGCAGAAATAAACATGTTTCTGCAAGTTTGGTCAACCCCATGTAAGTTATGGGGCAGTAACATTACACTTTTCAAAACGTGTTTTTCAGCCCGAAATAAACGCGTTTTTTCAGACAACTGAATCTCCTTGTAACAGCAAGGCTCAGAAGAGCCCACACACTCAGCCCTTAACCCCAGTGTGCAGAAAGTGTCAAAACGTGTTTTTCAGCAGAAATAAACATGTTTCTGCAAGTTTGGTCAACCCCATGTAAGTTATGGGGTAGTAACATCACACTTTTCAAAACGTGTTTTTCAGCCCGAAATAAACGCGTTTTTTCAGACAACTGAATCTCCTTGTAACAGCAAGGCTCAGAAGTGCCCACACACTCAGCCCTTAACCCCAGTGTGCAGAAAGGGTCAAAATGTGTTTTTCAGCAGAAATAAACATGTTTCTGCAAGTTTGGTCAACCCCATGTAAGTTATGGGGTAGTAACATCATACTTTTCAAAACGTGTTTTTCAGCCCGAAATAAGCGCGTTTTTTCAGACAACTGAATCTCCTTGTAACAGCAAGGCTCAGAAGAGCCCACACACTCAGCCCTTAACCCCAGTGTGCAGAAAGTGTCAAAACATGTTTTTCAGCAGAAATAAACATGTTTCTGCAAGTTTGGTCAACCCCATGTAAGTTATGGGGTAGTAACATCACATTTTCAAAACGTGTTTTTCAGCCCGAAATAAACGCGTTTTTTCAGACAACTGAATCTCCTTGTAACAGCAAGGCTCAGAAGTGCCCACACACTCAGCCCTTAACCCCAGTGTGCAGAAAGGGTCAAAATGTGTTTTTCAGCAGAAATAAACATGTTTCTGCAAGTTTGGTCAACCCCATGTAAGTTATGGGGCATTAACATCACACTTTTCAAAACGTGTTTTTCAGCCCGAAATAAGCGCGTTTTTTCAGACAACTGAATCTCCTTGTAACAGCAAGGCTCAGAAGAGCCCACACACTCAGCCCTTAACCCCAGTGTACAGAAAGTGCCAAAACGTGTTTTTCAGCAGAAATAAACATGTTTCTGCAAGTTTGGTCAACCCCATGTAAGTTATGGGGCAGTAACATCACATTTTCAAAACGTGTTTTTCAGCCCGAAATAAACGCGTTTTTTCAGACAACTGAATCTCCTTGTAACAGCAAGGCTCAGAAGTGCCCACACACTCAGCCCTTAACCCCAGTGTGCAGAAAGGGTCAAAATGTGTTTTTCAGCAGAAATAAACATGTTTCTGCAAGTTTGGTCAACCCCATGTAAGTTATGGGGCAGTAACATTACACTTTTCAAAACGTGTTTTTCAGCCCGAAATAAACGCGTTTTTTCAGACAACTGAATCTCCTTGTAACAGCAAGGCTCAGAAGAGCCCACACACTCAGCCCTTAACCCCAGTGTGCAAAAAATGTCAAAACGTGTTTTTCAGCAGAAATAAACATGTTTCTGCAAGTTTGGTCAACCCCATGTAAGTTATGGGGTAGTAACATCACACTTTTCAAAACGTGTTTTTCAGCCCGAAATAAGCGCGTTTTTTCAGACAACTGAATCTCCTTGTAACAGCAAGGCTCAGAAGTGCCCACACACTCAGCCCTTAACCCCAGTGTGCAGAAAGGGTCAAAATGTGTTTTTCAGCAGAAATAAACATGTTTCTGCAAGTTTGGTCAACCCCATGTAAGTTATGGGGTAGTAACATCACACTTTTCAAAACGTGTTTTTCAGCCCGAAATAAGCGCGTTTTTTCAGACAACTGAATCTCCTTGTAACAGCAAGGCTCAGAAGAGCCCACACACTCAGCCCTTAACCCCAGTGTGCAGAAAGTGTCAAAACATGTTTTTCAGCAGAAATAAACATGTTTCTGCAAGTTTGGTCAACCCCATGTAAGTTATGGGGTAGTAACATCACACTTTTCAAAACGTGTTTTTCAGCCCGAAATAAACGCGTTTTTTCAGACAACTGAATCTCCTTGTAACAGCAAGGCTCAGAAGAGCCCACACACTCAGCCCTTAACCCCAGTGTACAGAAAGTGTCAAAACGTGTTTTTCAGCAGAAATAAACATGTTTCTGCAAGTTTGGTCAACCCCATGTAAGTTATGGGGCAGTAACATTACACTTTTCAAAACGTGTTTTTCAGCCCGAAATAAACGCGTTTTTTCAGACAACTGAATCTCCTTGTAACAGCAAGGCTCAGAAGAGCCCACACACTCAGCCCTTAACCCCAGTGTGCAGAAAGTGTCAAAACGTGTTTTTCAGCAGAAATAAACATGTTTCTGCAAGTTTGGTCAACCCCATGTAAGTTATGGGGTAGTAACATCACACTTTTCAAAACGTGTTTTTCAGCCCGAAATAAACGCGTTTTTTCAGACAACTGAATCTCCTTGTAACAGCAAGGCTCAGAAGTGCCCACACACTCAGCCCTTAACCCCAGTGTGCAGAAAGTGTCAAAACATGTTTTTCAGCAGAAATAAACATGTTTCTGCAAGTTTGGTCAACCCCATGTAAGTTATGGGGTAGTAACATCACACTTTTCAAAACGTGTTTTTCAGCCCGAAATAAACGCGTTTTTTCAGACAACTGAATCTCCTTGTAACAGCAAGGCTCAGAAGAGCCCACACACTCAGCCCTTAACCCCAGTGTACAGAAAGTGTCAAAACGTGTTTTTCAGCAGAAATAAACATGTTTCTGCAAGTTTGGTCAACCCCATGTAAGTTATGGGGCAGTAACATTACACTTTTCAAAACGTGTTTTTCAGCCCGAAATAAACGCGTTTTTTCAGACAACTGAATCTCCTTGTAACAGCAAGGCTCAGAAGAGCCCACACACTCAGCCCTTAACCCCAGTGTACAGAAAGTGCCAAAACGTGTTTTTCAGCAGAAATAAACATGTTTCTGCAAGTTTGGTCAACCCCATGTAAGTTATGGGGCAGTAACATCACATTTTCAAAACGTGTTTTTCAGCCCGAAATAAACGCGTTTTTTCAGACAACTGAATCTCCTTGTAACAGCAAGGCTCAGAAGTGCCCACACACTCAGCCCTTAACCCCAGTGTGCAGAAAGGGTCAAAATGTGTTTTTCAGCAGAAATAAACATGTTTCTGCAAGTTTGGTCAACCCCATGTAAGTTATGGGGCATTAACATCACACTTTTCAAAACGTGTTTTTCAGCCCGAAATAAGCGCGTTTTTTCAGACAACTGAATCTCCTTGTAACAGCAAGGCTCAGAAGAGCCCACACACTCAGCCCTTAACCCCAGTGTACAGAAAGTGTCAAAACGTGTTTTTCAGCAGAAATAAACATGTTTCTGCAAGTTTGGTCAACCCCATGTTAGTTATGGGGCAGTAACATCACTCTTTTCAAAACGTGTTTTTCAGCCCGAAATAAGCGCGTTTTTTCAGACAACTGAATCTCCTTGTAACAGCAAGGCTCAGAAGAGCCCACACACTCAGCCCTTAACCCCAGTGTACAGAAAGTGTCAAAACGTGTTTTTCAGCAGAAATAAACATGTTTCTGCAAGTTTGGTCAACCCCATGTAAGTTATGGGGCAGTAACATTACACTTTTCAAAACGTGTTTTTCAGCCCGAAATAAACGCGTTTTTTCAGACAACTGAATCTCCTTGTAACAGCAAGGCTCAGAAGAGCCCACACACTCAGCCCTTAACCCCAGTGTGCAGAAAGTGTCAAAACGTGTTTTTCAGCAGAAATAAACATGTTTCTGCAAGTTTGGTCAACCCCATGTAAGTTATGGGGTAGTAACATCACACTTTTCAAAACGTGTTTTTCAGCCCGAAATAAACGCGTTTTTTCAGACAACTGAATCTCCTTGTAACAGCAAGGCTCAGAAGTGCCCACACACTCAGCCCTTAACCCCAGTGTGCAGAAAGGGTCAAAATGTGTTTTTCAGCAGAAATAAACATGTTTCTGCAAGTTTGGTCAACCCCATGTAAGTTATGGGGTAGTAACATCACATTTTCAAAACGTGTTTTTCAGCCCGAAA
Organism: Lepisosteus oculatus; assembly: GCF_040954835.1. Lineage (NCBI taxonomy): Eukaryota > Metazoa > Chordata > Actinopteri > Semionotiformes > Lepisosteidae > Lepisosteus > Lepisosteus oculatus. Next base: position 37,820 of record NW_027167821.1, read on the forward strand.
TAAACGCGTTTTTTCAGACAACTGAATCTCCTTGTAACAGCAAGGCTCAGAAGTGCCCACACACTCAGCCCTTAACCCCAGTGTGCAGAAAGGGTCAAAATGTGTTTTTCAGCAGAAATAAACATGTTTCTGCAAGTTTGGTCAACCCCATGTAAGTTATGGGGCATTAACATCACACTTTTCAAAACGTGTTTTTCAGCCCGAAATAAGCGCGTTTTTTCAGACAACTGAATCTCCTTGTAACAGCAAGGCTCAGAAGAGCCCACACACTCAGCCCTTAACCCCAGTGTACAGAAAGTGCCAAAACGTGTTTTTCAGCAGAAATAAACATGTTTCTGCAAGTTTGGTCAACCCCATGTAAGTTATGGGGCAGTAACATCACATTTTCAAAACGTGTTTTTCAGCCCGAAATAAACGCGTTTTTTCAGACAACTGAATCTCCTTGTAACAGCAAGGCTCAGAAGTGCCCACACACTCAGCCCTTAACCCCAGTGTGCAGAAAGGGTCAAAATGTGTTTTTCAGCAGAAATAAACATGTTTCTGCAAGTTTGGTCAACCCCATGTAAGTTATGGGGCAGTAACATTACACTTTTCAAAACGTGTTTTTCAGCCCGAAATAAACGCGTTTTTTCAGACAACTGAATCTCCTTGTAACAGCAAGGCTCAGAAGAGCCCACACACTCAGCCCTTAACCCCAGTGTACAGAAAGTGTCAAAACGTGTTTTTCAGCAGAAATAAACATGTTTCTGCAAGTTTGGTCAACCCCATGTTAGTTATGGGGCAGTAACATCACTCTTTTCAAAACGTGTTTTTCAGCCCGAAATAAGCGCGTTTTTTCAGACAACTGAATCTCCTTGTAACAGCAAGGCTCAGAAGAGCCCACACACTCAGCCCTTAACCCCAGTGTACAGAAAGTGTCAAAACGTGTTTTTCAGCAGAAATAAACATGTTTCTGCAAGTTTGGTCAACCCCATGTAAGTTATGGGGCAGTAACATTACACTTTTCAAAACGTGTTTTTCAGCCCGAAATAAACGCGTTTTTTCAGACAACTGAATCTCCTTGTAACAGCAAGGCTCAGAAGAGCCCACACACTCAGCCCTTAACCCCAGTGTGCAGAAAGTGTCAAAACGTGTTTTTCAGCAGAAATAAACATGTTTCTGCAAGTTTGGTCAACCCCATGTAAGTTATGGGGTAGTAACATCACACTTTTCAAAACGTGTTTTTCAGCCCGAAATAAACGCGTTTTTTCAGACAACTGAATCTCCTTGTAACAGCAAGGCTCAGAAGAGCCCACACACTCAGCCCTTAACCCCAGTGTACAGAAAGTGTCAAAACGTGTTTTTCAGCAGAAATAAACATGTTTCTGCAAGTTTGGTCAACCCCATGTAAGTTATGGGGCAGTAACATTACACTTTTCAAAACGTGTTTTTCAGCCCGAAATAAACGCGTTTTTTCAGACAACTGAATCTCCTTGTAACAGCAAGGCTCAGAAGAGCCCACACACTCAGCCCTTAACCCCAGTGTGCAGAAAGTGTCAAAACGTGTTTTTCAGCAGAAATAAACATGTTTCTGCAAGTTTGGTCAACCCCATGTAAGTTATGGGGTAGTAACATCACACTTTTCAAAACGTGTTTTTCAGCCCGAAATAAACGCGTTTTTTCAGACAACTGAATCTCCTTGTAACAGCAAGGCTCAGAAGTGCCCACACACTCAGCCCTTAACCCCAGTGTGCAGAAAGTGTCAAAACATGTTTTTCAGCAGAAATAAACATGTTTCTGCAAGTTTGGTCAACCCCATGTAAGTTATGGGGTAGTAACATCACACTTTTCAAAACGTGTTTTTCAGCCCGAAATAAACGCGTTTTTTCAGACAACTGAATCTCCTTGTAACAGCAAGGCTCAGAAGAGCCCACACACTCAGCCCTTAACCCCAGTGTACAGAAAGTGTCAAAACGTGTTTTTCAGCAGAAATAAACATGTTTCTGCAAGTTTGGTCAACCCCATGTAAGTTATGGGGCAGTAACATTACACTTTTCAAAACGTGTTTTTCAGCCCGAAATAAACGCGTTTTTTCAGACAACTGAATCTCCTTGTAACAGCAAGGCTCAGAAGAGCCCACACACTCAGCCCTTAACCCCAGTGTACAGAAAGTGCCAAAACGTGTTTTTCAGCAGAAATAAACATGTTTCTGCAAGTTTGGTCAACCCCATGTAAGTTATGGGGCAGTAACATCACATTTTCAAAACGTGTTTTTCAGCCCGAAATAAACGCGTTTTTTCAGACAACTGAATCTCCTTGTAACAGCAAGGCTCAGAAGTGCCCACACACTCAGCCCTTAACCCCAGTGTGCAGAAAGGGTCAAAATGTGTTTTTCAGCAGAAATAAACATGTTTCTGCAAGTTTGGTCAACCCCATGTAAGTTATGGGGCATTAACATCACACTTTTCAAAACGTGTTTTTCAGCCCGAAATAAGCGCGTTTTTTCAGACAACTGAATCTCCTTGTAACAGCAAGGCTCAGAAGAGCCCACACACTCAGCCCTTAACCCCAGTGTACAGAAAGTGTCAAAACGTGTTTTTCAGCAGAAATAAACATGTTTCTGCAAGTTTGGTCAACCCCATGTTAGTTATGGGGCAGTAACATCACTCTTTTCAAAACGTGTTTTTCAGCCCGAAATAAGCGCGTTTTTTCAGACAACTGAATCTCCTTGTAACAGCAAGGCTCAGAAGAGCCCACACACTCAGCCCTTAACCCCAGTGTACAGAAAGTGTCAAAACGTGTTTTTCAGCAGAAATAAACATGTTTCTGCAAGTTTGGTCAACCCCATGTAAGTTATGGGGCAGTAACATTACACTTTTCAAAACGTGTTTTTCAGCCCGAAATAAACGCGTTTTTTCAGACAACTGAATCTCCTTGTAACAGCAAGGCTCAGAAGAGCCCACACACTCAGCCCTTAACCCCAGTGTGCAGAAAGTGTCAAAACGTGTTTTTCAGCAGAAATAAACATGTTTCTGCAAGTTTGGTCAACCCCATGTAAGTTATGGGGTAGTAACATCACACTTTTCAAAACGTGTTTTTCAGCCCGAAATAAACGCGTTTTTTCAGACAACTGAATCTCCTTGTAACAGCAAGGCTCAGAAGTGCCCACACACTCAGCCCTTAACCCCAGTGTGCAGAAAGGGTCAAAATGTGTTTTTCAGCAGAAATAAACATGTTTCTGCAAGTTTGGTCAACCCCATGTAAGTTATGGGGTAGTAACATCACATTTTCAAAACGTGTTTTTCAGCCCGAAATAAACGCGTTTTTTCAGACAACTGAATCTCCTTGTAACAGCAAGGCTCAGAAGTGCCCACACACTCAGCCCTTAACCCCAGTGTGCAGAAAGGGTCAAAATGTGTTTTTCAGCAGAAATAAACATGTTTCTGCAAGTTTGGTCAACCCCATGTAAGTTATGGGGCATTAACATCACACTTTTCAAAACGTGTTTTTCAGCCCGAAATAAGCGCGTTTTTTCAGACAACTGAATCTCCTTGTAACAGCAAGGCTCAGAAGAGCCCACACACTCAGCCCTTAACCCCAGTGTACAGAAAGTGCCAAAACGTGTTTTTCAGCAGAAATAAACATGTTTCTGCAAGTTTGGTCAACCCCATGTAAGTTATGGGGCAGTAACATCACATTTTCAAAACGTGTTTTTCAGCCCGAAATAAACGCGTTTTTTCAGACAACTGAATCTCCTTGTAACAGCAAGGCTCAGAAGTGCCCACACACTCAGCCCTTAACCCCAGTGTGCAGAAAGGGTCAAAATGTGTTTTTCAGCAGAAATAAACATGTTTCTGCAAGTTTGGTCAACCCCATGTAAGTTATGGGGCAGTAACATTACACTTTTCAAAACGTGTTTTTCAGCCCGAAATAAACGCGTTTTTTCAGACAACTGAATCTCCTTGTAACAGCAAGGCTCAGAAGAGCCCACACACTCAGCCCTTAACCCCAGTGTACAGAAAGTGTCAAAACGTGTTTTTCAGCAGAAATAAACATGTTTCTGCAAGTTTGGTCAACCCCATGTTAGTTATGGGGCAGTAACATCACTCTTTTCAAAACGTGTTTTTCAGCCCGAAATAAGCGCGTTTTTTCAGACAACTGAATCTCCTTGTAACAGCAAGGCTCAGAAGAGCCCACACACTCAGCCCTTAACCCCAGTGTACAGAAAGTGTCAAAACGTGTTTTTCAGCAGAAATAAACATGTTTCTGCAAGTTTGGTCAACCCCATGTAAGTTATGGGGCAGTAACATTACACTTTTCAAAACGTGTTTTTCAGCCCGAAATAAACGCGTTTTTTCAGACAACTGAATCTCCTTGTAACAGCAAGGCTCAGAAGAGCCCACACACTCAGCCCTTAACCCCAGTGTGCAGAAAGTGTCAAAACGTGTTTTTCAGCAGAAATAAACATGTTTCTGCAAGTTTGGTCAACCCCATGTAAGTTATGGGGTAGTAACATCACACTTTTCAAAACGTGTTTTTCAGCCCGAAATAAACGCGTTTTTTCAGACAACTGAATCTCCTTTTAACAGCAAGGCTCAGAAGTGCCCACACACTCAGCCCTTAACCCCAGTGTGCAGAAAGGGTCAAAATGTGTTTTTCAGCAGAAATAAACATGTTTCTGCAAGTTTGGTCAACCCCATGTAAGTTATGGGGTAGTAACATCACACTTTTCAAAACGTGTTTTTCAGCCCGAAATAAGCGCGTTGTTTCAGACAACTGAATCTCCTTGTAACAGCAAGGCTCAGAAGAGCCCACACACTCAGCCCTTAACCCCAGTGTGCAGAAAGTGTCAAAACATGTTTTTCAGCAGAAATAAACATGTTTCTGCAAGTTTGGTCAACCCCATGTAAGTTATGGGGTAGTAACATCACATTTTCAAAACGTGTTTTTCAGCCCGAAATAAACGCGTTTTTTTCAGACAACTGAATCTCCTTGTAACAGCAAGGCTCAGAAGTGCCCACACACTCAGCCCTTAACCCCAGTGTGCAGAAAGGGTCAAAATGTGTTTTTCAGCAGAAATAAACATGTTTCTGCAAGTTTGGTCAACCCCATGTAAGTTATGGGGCATTAACATCACACTTTTCAAAACGTGTTTTTCAGCCCGAAATAAGCGCGTTTTTTCAGACAACTGAATCTCCTTGTAACAGCAAGGCTCAGAAGAGCCCACACACTCAGCCCTTAACCCCAGTGTACAGAAAGTGCCAAAACGTGTTTTTCAGCAGAAATAAACATGTTTCTGCAAGTTTGGTCAACCCCATGTAAGTTATGGGGCAGTAACATCACATTTTCAAAACGTGTTTTTCAGCCCGAAATAAACGCGTTTTTTCAGACAACTGAATCTCCTTGTAACAGCAAGGCTCAGAAGTGCCCACACACTCAGCCCTTAACCCCAGTGTGCAGAAAGGGTCAAAATGTGTTTTTCAGCAGAAATAAACATGTTTCTGCAAGTTTGGTCAACCCCATGTAAGTTATGGGGCAGTAACATTACACTTTTCAAAACGTGTTTTTCAGCCCGAAATAAACGCGTTTTTTCAGACAACTGAATCTCCTTGTAACAGCAAGGCTCAGAAGAGCCCACACACTCAGCCCTTAACCCCAGTGTGCAAAAAATGTCAAAACGTGTTTTTCAGCAGAAATAAACATGTTTCTGCAAGTTTGGTCAACCCCATGTAAGTTATGGGGTAGTAACATCACACTTTTCAAAACGTGTTTTTCAGCCCGAAATAAGCGCGTTTTTTCAGACAACTGAATCTCCTTGTAACAGCAAGGCTCAGAAGTGCCCACACACTCAGCCCTTAACCCCAGTGTGCAGAAAGGGTCAAAATGTGTTTTTCAGCAGAAATAAACATGTTTCTGCAAGTTTGGTCAACCCCATGTAAGTTATGGGGTAGTAACATCACACTTTTCAAAACGTGTTTTTCAGCCCGAAATAAGCGCGTTTTTTCAGACAACTGAATCTCCTTGTAACAGCAAGGCTCAGAAGAGCCCACACACTCAGCTCTTAACCCCAGTGTGCAGAAAGTGTCAAAACATGTTTTTCAGCAGAAATAAACATGTTTCTGCAAGTTTGGTCAACCCCATGTAAGTTATGGGGTAGTAACATCACATTTTCAAAACGTGTTTTTCAGCCCGAAATAAACGCGTTTTTTCAGACAACTGAATCTCCTTGTAACAGCAAGGCTCAGAAGTGCCCACACACTCAGCCCTTAACCCCAGTGTGCAGAAAGGGTCAAAATGTGTTTTTCAGCAGAAATAAACATGTTTCTGCAAGTTTGGTCAACCCCATGTAAGTTATGGGGCATTAACATCACACTTTTCAAAACGTGTTTTTCAGCCCGAAATAAGCGCGTTTTTTCAGACAACTGAATCTCCTTGTAACAGCAAGGCTCAGAAGAGCCCACACACTCAGCCCTTAACCCCAGTGTACAGAAAGTGCCAAAACGTGTTTTTCAGCAGAAATAAACATGTTTCTGCAAGTTTGGTCAACCCCATGTAAGTTATGGGGCAGTAACATCACATTTTCAAAACGTGTTTTTCAGCCCGAAATAAACGCGTTTTTTCAGACAACTGAATCTCCTTGTAACAGCAAGGCTCAGAAGTGCCCACACACTCAGCCCTTAACCCCAGTGTGCAGAAAGGGTCAAAATGTGTTTTTCAGCAGAAATAAACATGTTTCTGCAAGTTTGGTCAACCCCATGTAAGTTATGGGGCAGTAACATTACACTTTTCAAAACGTGTTTTTCAGCCCGAAATAAACGCGTTTTTTCAGACAACTGAATCTCCTTGTAACAGCAAGGCTCAGAAGAGCCCACACACTCAGCCCTTAACCCCAGTGTACAGAAAGTGTCAAAACGTGTTTTTCAGCAGAAATAAACATGTTTCTGCAAGTTTGGTCAACCCCATGTTAGTTATGGGGCAGTAACATCACTCTTTTCAAAACGTGTTTTTCAGCCCGAAATAAGCGCGTTTTTTCAGACAACTGAATCTCCTTGTAACAGCAAGGCTCAGAAGAGCCCACACACTCAGCCCTTAACCCCAGTGTACAGAAAGTGTCAAAACGTGTTTTTCAGCAGAAATAAACATGTTTCTGCAAGTTTGGTCAACCCCATGTAAGTTATGGGGCAGTAACATTACACTTTTCAAAACGTGTTTTTCAGCCCGAAATAAACGCGTTTTTTCAGACAACTGAATCTCCTTGTAACAGCAAGGCTCAGAAGAGCCCACACACTCAGCCCTTAACCCCAGTGTGCAGAAAGTGTCAAAACGTGTTTTTCAGCAGAAATAAACATGTTTCTGCAAGTTTGGTCAACCCCATGTAAGTTATGGGGTAGTAACATCACACTTTTCAAAACGTGTTTTTCAGCCCGAAATAAACGCGTTTTTTCAGACAACTGAATCTCCTTGTAACAGCAAGGCTCAGAAGTGCCCACACACTCAGCCCTTAACCCCAGTGTGCAGAAAGGGTCAAAATGTGTTTTTCAGCAGAAATAAACATGTTTCTGCAAGTTTGGTCAACCCCATGTAAGTTATGGGGTAGTAACATCACACTTTTCAAAACGTGTTTTTCAGCCCGAAATAAACGCGTTTTTTCAGACAACTGAATCTCCTTGTAACAGCAAGGCTCAGAAGTGCCCACACACTCAGCCCTTAACCCCAGTGTGCAGAAAGGGTCAAAATGTGTTTTTCAGCAGAAATAAACATGTTTCTGCAAGTTTGGTCAACCCCATGTAAGTTATGGGGTAGTAACATCATACTTTTCAAAACGTGTTTTTCAGCCCGAAATAAGCGCGTTTTTTCAGACAACTGAATCTCCTTGTAACAGCAAGGCTCAGAAGAGCCCACACACTCAGCCCTTAACCCCAGTGTGCAGAAAGTGTCAAAACATGTTTTTCAGCAGAAATAAACATGTTTCTGCAAGTTTGGTCAACCCCATGTAAGTTATGGGGTAGTAACATCACATTTTCAAAACGTGTTTTTCAGCCCGAAATAAACGCGTTTTTTCAGACAACTGAATCTCCTTGTAACAGCAAGGCTCAGAAGTGCCCACACACTCAGCCCTTAACCCCAGTGTGCAGAAAGGGTCAAAATGTGTTTTTCAGCAGAAATAAACATGTTTCTGCAAGTTTGGTCAACCCCATGTAAGTTATGGGGCATTAACATCACACTTTTCAAAACGTGTTTTTCAGCCCGAAATAAGCGCGTTTTTTCAGACAACTGAATCTCCTTGTAACAGCAAGGCTCAGAAGAGCCCACACACTCAGCCCTTAACCCCAGTGTACAGAAAGTGCCAAAACGTGTTTTTCAGCAGAAATAAACATGTTTCTGCAAGTTTGGTCAACCCCATGTAAGTTATGGGGCAGTAACATCACATTTTCAAAACGTGTTTTTCAGCCCGAAATAAACGCGTTTTTTCAGACAACTGAATCTCCTTGTAACAGCAAGGCTCAGAAGTGCCCACACACTCAGCCCTTAACCCCAGTGTGCAGAAAGGGTCAAAATGTGTTTTTCAGCAGAAATAAACATGTTTCTGCACGTTTGGTCAACCCCATGTAAGTTATGGGGCAGTAACATTACACTTTTCAAAACGTGTTTTTCAGCCCGAAATAAACGCGTTTTTTCAGACAACTGAATCTCCTTGTAACAGCAAGGCTCAGAAGAGCCCACACACTCAGCCCTTAACCCCAGTGTGCAAAAAATGTCAAAACGTGTTTTTCAGCAGAAATAAACATGTTTCTGCAAGTTTGGTCAACCCCATGTAAGTTATGGGGTAGTAACATCACACTTTTCAAAACGTGTTTTTCAGCCCGAAATAAGCGCGTTTTTTCAGACAACTGAATCTCCTTGTAACAGCAAGGCTCAGAAGTGCCCACACACTCAGCCCTTAACCCCAGTGTGCAGAAAGGGTCAAAATGTGTTTTTCAGCAGAAATAAACATGTTTCTGCAAGTTTGGTCAACCCCATGTAAGTTATGGGGTAGTAACATCACACTTTTCAAAACGTGTTTTTCAGCCCGAAATAAGCGCGTTTTTTCAGACAACTGAATCTCCTTGTAACAGCAAGGCTCAGAAGAGCCCACACACTCAGCCCTTAACCCCAGTGTGCAGAAAGTGTCAAAACATGTTTTTCAGCAGAAATAAACATGTTTCTGCAAGTTTGGTCAACCCCATGTAAGTTATGGGGTAGTAACATCACACTTTTCAAAACGTGTTTTTCAGCCCGAAATAAACGCGTTTTTTCAGACAACTGAATCTCCTTGTAACAGCAAGGCTCAGAAGAGCCCACACACTCAGCCCTTAACCCCAGTGTACAGAAAGTGTCAAAACGTGTTTTTCAGCAGAAATAAACATGTTTCTGCAAGTTTGGTCAACCCCATGTAAGTTATGGGGCAGTAACATTACACTTTTCAAAACGTGTTTTTCAGCCCGAAATAAACGCGTTTTTTCAGACAACTGAATCTCCTTGTAACAGCAAGGCTCAGAAGAGCCCACACACTCAGCCCTTAACCCCAGTGTGCAGAAAGTGTCAAAACGTGTTTTTCAGCAGAAATAAACATGTTTCTGCAAGTTTGGTCAACCCCATGTAAGTTATGGGGTAGTAACATCACACTTTTCAAAACGTGTTTTTCAGCCCGAAATAAACGCGTTTTTTCAGACAACTGAATCTCCTTGTAACAGCAAGGCTCAGAAGTGCCCACACACTCAGCCCTTAACCCCAGTGTGCAGAAAGTGTCAAAACATGTTTTTCAGCAGAAATAAACATGTTTCTGCAAGTTTGGTCAACCCCATGTAAGTTATGGGGTAGTAACATCACACTTTTCAAAACGTGTTTTTCAGCCCGAAATAAACGCGTTTTTTCAGACAACTGAATCTCCTTGTAACAGCAAGGCTCAGAAGAGCCCACACACTCAGCCCTTAACCCCAGTGTACAGAAAGTGTCAAAACGTGTTTTTCAGCAGAAATAAACATGTTTCTGCAAGTTTGGTCAACCCCATGTAAGTTATGGGGCAGTAACATTACACTTTTCAAAACGTGTTTTTCAGCCCGAAATAAACGCGTTTTTTCAGACAACTGAATCTCCTTGTAACAGCAAGGCTCAGAAGAGCCCACACACTCAGCCCTTAACCCCAGTGTACAGAAAGTGCCAAAACGTGTTTTTCAGCAGAAATAAACATGTTTCTGCAAGTTTGGTCAACCCCATGTAAGTTATGGGGCAGTAACATCACATTTTCAAAACGTGTTTTTCAGCCCGAAATAAACGCGTTTTTTCAGACAACTGAATCTCCTTGTAACAGCAAGGCTCAGAAGTGCCCACACACTCAGCCCTTAACCCCAGTGTGCAGAAAGGGTCAAAATGTGTTTTTCAGCAGAAATAAACATGTTTCTGCAAGTTTGGTCAACCCCATGTAAGTTATGGGGCATTAACATCACACTTTTCAAAACGTGTTTTTCAGCCCGAAATAAGCGCGTTTTTTCAGACAACTGAATCTCCTTGTAACAGCAAGGCTCAGAAGAGCCCACACACTCAGCCCTTAACCCCAGTGTACAGAAAGTGTCAAAACGTGTTTTTCAGCAGAAATAAACATGTTTCTGCAAGTTTGGTCAACCCCATGTTAGTTATGGGGCAGTAACATCACTCTTTTCAAAACGTGTTTTTCAGCCCGAAATAAGCGCGTTTTTTCAGACAACTGAATCTCCTTGTAACAGCAAGGCTCAGAAGAGCCCACACACTCAGCCCTTAACCCCAGTGTACAGAAAGTGTCAAAACGTGTTTTTCAGCAGAAATAAACATGTTTCTGCAAGTTTGGTCAACCCCATGTAAGTTATGGGGCAGTAACATTACACTTTTCAAAACGTGTTTTTCAGCCCGAAATAAACGCGTTTTTTCAGACAACTGAATCTCCTTGTAACAGCAAGGCTCAGAAGAGCCCACACACTCAGCCCTTAACCCCAGTGTGCAGAAAGGGTCAAAATGTGTTTTTCAGCAGAAATAAACATGTTTCTGCAAGTTTGGTCAACCCCATGTAAGTTATGGGGCATTAACATCACACTTTTCAAAACGTGTTTTTCAGCCCGAAATAAGCGCGTTTTTTCAGACAACTGAATCTCCTTGTAACAGCAAGGCTCAGAAGAGCCCACACACTCAGCCCTTAACCCCAGTGTACAGAAAGTGCCAAAACGTGTTTTTCAGCAGAAATAAACATGTTTCTGCAAGTTTGGTCAACCCCATGTAAGTTATGGGGCAGTAACATCACATTTTCAAAACGTGTTTTTCAGCCCGAAATAAACGCGTTTTTTCAGACAACTGAATCTCCTTGTAACAGCAAGGCTCAGAAGTGCCCACACACTCAGCCCTTAACCCCAGTGTGCAGAAAGGGTCAAAATGTGTTTTTCAGCAGAAATAAACATGTTTCTGCAAGTTTGGTCAACCCCATGTAAGTTATGGGGCAGTAACATTACACTTTTCAAAACGTGTTTTTCAGCCCGAAATAAACGCGTTTTTTCAGACAACTGAATCTCCTTGTAACAGCAAGGCTCAGAAGAGCCCACACACTCAGCCCTTAACCCCAGTGTACAGAAAGTGTCAAAACGTGTTTTTCAGCAGAAATAAACATGTTTCTGCAAGTTTGGTCAACCCCATGTTAGTTATGGGGCAGTAACATCACTCTTTTCAAAACGTGTTTTTCAGCCCGAAATAAGCGCGTTTTTTCAGACAACTGAATCTCCTTGTAACAGCAAGGCTCAGAAGAGCCCACACACTCAGCCCTTAACCCCAGTGTACAGAAAGTGTCAAAACGTGTTTTTCAGCAGAAATAAACATGTTTCTGCAAGTTTGGTCAACCCCATGTAAGTTATGGGGCAGTAACATTACACTTTTCAAAACGTGTTTTTCAGCCCGAAATAAACGCGTTTTTTCAGACAACTGAATCTCCTTGTAACAGCAAGGCTCAGAAGAGCCCACACACTCAACCCTTAACCCCAGTGTGCAGAAAGTGTCAAAACGTGTTTTTCAGCAGAAATAAACATGTTTCTGCAAGTTTGGTCAACCCCATGTAAGTTATGGGGTAGTAACATCACACTTTTCAAAACGTGTTTTTCAGCCCGAAATAAACGCGTTTTTTCAGACAACTGAATCTCCTTGTAACAGCAAGGCTCAGAAGTGCCCACACACTCAGCCCTTAACCCCAGTGTGCAGAAAGGGTCAAAATGTGTTTTTCAGCAGAAATAAACATGTTTCTGCAAGTTTGGTCAACCCCATGTAAGTTATGGGGTAGTAACATCACACTTTTCAAAACGTGTTTTTCAGCCCGAAATAAGCGCGTTGTTTCAGACAACTGAATCTCCTTGTAACAGCAAGGCTCAGAAGAGCCCACACACTCAGCCCTTAACCCCAGTGTGCAGAAAGTGTCAAAACATGTTTTTCAGCAGAAATAAACATGTTTCTGCAAGTTTGGTCAACCCCATGTAAGTTATGGGGTAGTAACATCACATTTTCAAAACGTGTTTTTCAGCCCGAAATAAACGCGTTTTTTTCAGACAACTGAATCTCCTTGTAACAGCAAGGCTCAGAAGTGCCCACACACTCAGCCCTTAACCCCAGTGTGCAGAAAGGGTCAAAATGTGTTTTTCAGCAGAAATAAACATGTTTCTGCAAGTTTGGTCAACCCCATGTAAGTTATGGGGCATTAACATCACACTTTTCAAAACGTGTTTTTCAGCCCGAAATAAGCGCGTTTTTTCAGACAACTGAATCTCCTTGTAACAGCAAGGCTCAGAAGAGCCCACACACTCAGCCCTTAACCCCAGTGTACAGAAAGTGCCAAAACGTGTTTTTCAGCAGAAATAAACATGTTTCTGCAAGTTTGGTCAACCCCATGTAAGTTATGGGGCAGTAACATCACATTTTCAAAACGTGTTTTTCAGCCCGAAATAAACGCGTTTTTTCAGACAACTGAATCTCCTTGTAACAGCAAGGCTCAGAAGTGCCCACACACTCAGCCCTTAACCCCAGTGTGCAGAAAGGGTCAAAATGTGTTTTTCAGCAGAAATAAACATGTTTCTGCAAGTTTGGTCAACCCCATGTAAGTTATGGGGCAGTAACATTACACTTTTCAAAACGTGTTTTTCAGCCCGAAATAAACGCGTTTTTTCAGACAACTGAATCTCCTTGTAACAGCAAGGCTCAGAAGAGCCCACACACTCAGCCCTTAACCCCAGTGTGCAAAAAATGTCAAAACGTGTTTTTCAGCAGAAATAAACATGTTTCTGCAAGTTTGGTCAACCCCATGTAAGTTATGGGGTAGTAACATCACACTTTTCAAAACGTGTTTTTCAGCCCGAAATAAGCGCGTTTTTTCAGACAACTGAATCTCCTTGTAACAGCAAGGCTCAGAAGTGCCCACACACTCAGCCCTTAACCCCAGTGTGCAGAAAGGGTCAAAATGTGTTTTTCAGCAGAAATAAACATGTTTCTGCAAGTTTGGTCAACCCCATGTAAGTTATGGGGTAGTAACATCACACTTTTCAAAACGTGTTTTTCAGCCCGAAATAAGCGCGTTTTTTCAGACAACTGAATCTCCTTGTAACAGCAAGGCTCAGAAGAGCCCACACACTCAGCCCTTAACCCCAGTGTGCAGAAAGTGTCAAAACATGTTTTTCAGCAGAAATAAACATGTTTCTGCAAGTTTGGTCAACCCCATGTAAGTTATGGGGTAGTAACATCACACTTTTCAAAACGTGTTTTTCAGCCCGAAATAAACGCGTTTTTTCAGACAACTGAATCTCCTTGTAACAGCAAGGCTCAGAAGAGCCCACACACTCAGCCCTTAACCCCAGTGTACAGAAAGTGTCAAAACGTGTTTTTCAGCAGAAATAAACATGTTTCTGCAAGTTTGGTCAACCCCATGTAAGTTATGGGGCAGTAACATTACACTTTTCAAAACGTGTTTTTCAGCCCGAAATAAACGCGTTTTTTCAGACAACTGAATCTCCTTGTAACAGCAAGGCTCAGAAGAGCCCACACACTCAGCCCTTAACCCCAGTGTACAGAAAGTGCCAAAACGTGTTTTTCAGCAGAAATAAACATGTTTCTGCAAGTTTGGTCAACCCCATGTAAGTTATGGGGCAGTAACATCACATTTTCAAAACGTGTTTTTCAGCCCGAAATAAACGCGTTTTTTCAGACAACTGAATCTCCTTGTAACAGCAAGGCTCAGAAGTGCCCACACACTCAGCCCTTAACCCCAGTGTGCAGAAAGGGTCAAAATGTGTTTTTCAGCAGAAATAAACATGTTTCTGCAAGTTTGGTCAACCCCATGTAAGTTATGGGGCATTAACATCACACTTTTCAAAACGTGTTTTTCAGCCCGAAATAAGCGCGTTTTTTCAGACAACTGAATCTCCTTGTAACAGCAAGGCTCAGAAGAGCCCACACACTCAGCCCTTAACCCCAGTGTACAGAAAGTGTCAAAACGTGTTTTTCAGCAGAAATAAACATGTTTCTGCAAGTTTGGTCAACCCCATGTAAGTTATGGGGCAGTAACATTACACTTTTCAAAACGTGTTTTTCAGCCCGAAATAAACGCGTTTTTTCAGACAACTGAATCTCCTTGTAACAGCAAGGCTCAGAAGAGCCCACACACTCAGCCCTTAACCCCAGTGTACAGAAAGTGTCAAAACGTGTTTTTCAGCAGAAATAAACATGTTTCTGCAAGTTTGGTCAACCCCATGTAAGTTATGGGGCAGTAACATTACACTTTTCAAAACGTGTTTTTCAGCCCGAAATAAACGCGTTTTTTCAGACAACTGAATCTCCTTGTAACAGCAAGGCTCAGAAGAGCCCACACACTCAGCCCTTAACCCCAGTGTACAGAAAGTGCCAAAACGTGTTTTTCAGCAGAAATAAACATGTTTCTGCAAGTTTGGTCAACCCCATGTAAGTTATGGGGCAGTAACATCACATTTTCAAAACGTGTTTTTCAGCCCGAAATAAACGCGTTTTTTCAGACAACTGAATCTCCTTGTAACAGCAAGGCTCAGAAGTGCCCACACACTCATCCCTTAACCCCAGTGTGCAGAAAGGGTCAAAATGTGTTTTTCAGCAGAAATAAACATGTTTCTGCAAGTTTGGTCAACCCCATGTAAGTTATGGGGCATTAACATCACACTTTTCAAAACGTGTTTTTCAGCCCGAAATAAGCGCGTTTTTTCAGACAACTGAATCTCCTTGTAACAGCAAGGCTCAGAAGAGCCCACACACTCAGCCCTTAACCCCAGTGTACAGAAAGTGTCAAAACGTGTTTTTCAGCAGAAATAAACATGTTTCTGCAAGTTTGGTCAACCCCATGTTAGTTATGGGGCAGTAACATCACTCTTTTCAAAACGTGTTTTTCAGCCCGAAATAAGCGCGTTTTTTCAGACAACTGAATCTCCTTGTAACAGCAAGGCTCAGAAGAGCCCACACACTCAGCCCTTAACCCCAGTGTACAGAAAGTGTCAAAACGTGTTTTTCAGCAGAAATAAACATGTTTCTGCAAGTTTGGTCAACCCCATGTAAGTTATGGGGCAGTAACATTACACTTTTCAAAACATGTTTTTCAGCCCGAAATAAACGCGTTTTTTCAGACAACTGAATCTCCTTGTAACAGCAAGGCTCAGAAGAGCCCACACACTCAGCCCTTAACCCCAGTGTGCAGAAAGTGTCAAAACGTGTTTTTCAGCAGAAATAAACATGTTTCTGCAAGTTTGGTCAACCCCATGTAAGTTATGGGGTAGTAACATCACACTTTTCAAAACGTGTTTTTCAGCCCGAAATAAACGCGTTTTTTCAGACAACTGAATCTCCTTGTAACAGCAAGGCTCAGAAGTGCCCACACACTCAGCCCTTAACCCCAGTGTGCAGAAAGGGTCAAAATGTGTTTTTCAGCAGAAATAAACATGTTTCTGCAAGTTTGGTCAACCCCATGTAAGTTATGGGGTAGTAACATCACACTTTTCAAAACGTGTTTTTCAGCCCGAAATAAGCGCGTTGTTTCAGACAACTGAATCTCCTTGTAACAGCAAGGCTCAGAAGAGCCCACACACTCAGCCCTTAACCCCAGTGTGCAGAAAGTGTCAAAACATGTTTTTCAGCAGAAATAAACATGTTTCTGCAAGTTTGGTCAACCCCATGTAAGTTATGGGGTAGTAACATCACATTTTCAAAACGTGTTTTTCAGCCCGAAATAAACGCGTTTTTTTCAGACAACTGAATCTCCTTGTAACAGCAAGGCTCAGAAGTGCCCACACACTCAGCCCTTAACCCCAGTGTGCAGAAAGGGTCAAAATGTGTTTTTCAGCAGAAATAAACATGTTTCTGCAAGTTTGGTCAACCCCATGTAAGTTATGGGGCATTAACATCACACTTTTCAAAACGTGTTTTTCAGCCCGAAATAAGCGCGTTTTTTCAGACAACTGAATCTCCTTGTAACAGCAAGGCTCAGAAGAGCCCACACACTCAGCCCTTAACCCCAGTGTACAGAAAGTGCCAAAACGTGTTTTTCAGCAGAAATAAACATGTTTCTGCAAGTTTGGTCAACCCCATGTAAGTTATGGGGCAGTAACATCACATTTTCAAAACGTGTTTTTCAGCCCGAAATAAACGCGTTTTTTCAGACAACTGAATCTCCTTGTAACAGCAAGGCTCAGAAGTGCCCACACACTCAGCCCTTAACCCCAGTGTGCAGAAAGGGTCAAAATGTGTTTTTCAGCAGAAATAAACATGTTTCTGCAAGTTTGGTCAACCCCATGTAAGTTATGGGGCAGTAACATTACACTTTTCAAAACGTGTTTTTCAGCCCGAAATAAACGCGTTTTTTCAGACAACTGAATCTCCTTGTAACAGCAAGGCTCAGAAGAGCCCACACACTCAGCCCTTAACCCCAGTGTGCAAAAAATGTCAAAACGTGTTTTTCAGCAGAAATAAACATGTTTCTGCAAGTTTGGTCAACCCCATGTAAGTTATGGGGTAGTAACATCACACTTTTCAAAACGTGTTTTTCAGCCCGAAATAAGCGCGTTTTTTCAGACAACTGAATCTCCTTGTAACAGCAAGGCTCAGAAGTGCCCACACACTCAGCCCTTAACCCCAGTGTGCAGAAAGGGTCAAAATGTGTTTTTCAGCAGAAATAAACATGTTTCTGCAAGTTTGGTCAACCCCATGTAAGTTATGGGGTAGTAACATCACACTTTTCAAAACGTGTTTTTCAGCCCGAAATAAGCGCGTTTTTTCAGACAACTGAATCTCCTTGTAACAGCAAGGCTCAGAAGAGCCCACACACTCAGCCCTTAACCCCAGTGTGCAGAAAGTGTCAAAACATGTTTTTCAGCAGAAATAAACATGTTTCTGCAAGTTTGGTCAACCCCATGTAAGTTATGGGGTAGTAACATCACACTTTTCAAAACGTGTTTTTCAGCCCGAAATAAACGCGTTTTTTCAGACAACTGAATCTCCTTGTAACAGCAAGGCTCAGAAGAGCCCACACACTCAGCCCTTAACCCCAGTGTACAGAAAGTGTCAAAACGTGTTTTTCAGCAGAAATAAACATGTTTCTGCAAGTTTGGTCAACCCCATGTAAGTTATGGGGCAGTAACATTACACTTTTCAAAACGTGTTTTTCAGCCCGAAATAAACGCGTTTTTTCAGACAACTGAATCTCCTTGTAACAGCAAGGCTCAGAAGAGCCCACACACTCAGCCCTTAACCCCAGTGTACAGAAAGTGCCAAAACGTGTTTTTCAGCAGAAATAAACATGTTTCTGCAAGTTTGGTCAACCCCATGTAAGTTATGGGGCAGTAACATCACATTTTCAAAACGTGTTTTCAGCCCGAAATAAACGCGTTTTTTCAGACAACTGAATCTCCTTGTAACAGCAAGGCTCAGAAGTGCCCACACACTCAGCCCTTAACCCCAGTGTGCAGAAAGGGTCAAAATGTGTTTTTCAGCAGAAATAAACATGTTTCTGCAAGTTTGGTCAACCCCATGTAAGTTATGGGGCATTAACATCACACTTTTCAAAACGTGTTTTTCAGCCCGAAATAAGCGCGTTTTTTCAGACAACTGAATCTCCTTGTAACAGCAAGGCTCAGAAGAGCCCACACACTCAGCCCTTAACCCCAGTGTACAGAAAGTGTCAAAACGTGTTTTTCAGCAGAAATAAACATGTTTCTGCAAGTTTGGTCAACCCCATGTAAGTTATGGGGCAGTAACATTACACTTTTCAAAACGTGTTTTTCAGCCCGAAATAAACGCGTTTTTTCAGACAACTGAATCTCCTTGTAACAGCAAGGCTCAGAAGAGCCCACACACTCAGCCCTTAACCCCAGTGTACAGAAAGTGTCAAAACGTGTTTTTCAGCAGAAATAAACATGTTTCTGCAAGTTTGGTCAACCCCATGTAAGTTATGGGGCAGTAACATTACACTTTTCAAAACGTGTTTTTCAGCCCGAAATAAACGCGTTTTTTCAGACAACTGAATCTCCTTGTAACAGCAAGGCTCAGAAGAGCCCACACACTCAGCCCTTAACCCCAGTGTACAGAAAGTGCCAAAACGTGTTTTTCAGCAGAAATAAACATGTTTCTGCAAGTTTGGTCAACCCCATGTAAGTTATGGGGCAGTAACATCACATTTTCAAAACGTGTTTTTCAGCCCGAAATAAACGCGTTTTTTCAGACAACTGAATCTCCTTGTAACAGCAAGGCTCAGAAGTGCCCACACACTCAGCCCTTAACCCCAGTGTGCAGAAAGGGTCAAAATGTGTTTTTCAGCAGAAATAAACATGTTTCTGCAAGTTTGGTCAACCCCATGTAAGTTATGGGCATTAACATCACACTTTTCAAAACGTGTTTTTCAGCCCGAAATAAGCGCGTTTTTTCAGACAACTGAATCTCCTTGTAACAGCAAGGCTCAGAAGAGCCCACACACTCAGCCCTTAACCCCAGTGTACAGAAAGTGTCAAAACGTGTTTTTCAGCAGAAATAAACATGTTTCTGCAAGTTTGGTCAACCCCATGTTAGTTATGGGGCAGTAACATCACTCTTTTCAAAACGTGTTTTTCAGCCCGAAATAAGCGCGTTTTTTCAGACAACTGAATCTCCTTGTAACAGCAAGGCTCAGAAGAGCCCACACACTCAGCCCTTAACCCCAGTGTACAGAAAGTGTCAAAACGTGTTTTTCAGCAGAAATAAACATGTTTCTGCAAGTTTGGTCAACCCCATGTAAGTTATGGGGCAGTAACATTACACTTTTCAAAACATGTTTTTCAGCCCGAAATAAACGCGTTTTTTCAGACAACTGAATCTCCTTGTAACAGCAAGGCTCAGAAGAGCCCACACACTCAGCCCTTAACCCCAGTGTGCAGAAAGTGTCAAAACGTGTTTTTCAGCAGAAATAAACATGTTTCTGCAAGTTTGGTCAACCCCATGTAAGTTATGGGGTAGTAACATCACACTTTTCAAAACGTGTTTTTCAGCCCGAAATAAACGCGTTTTTTCAGACAACTGAATCTCCTTGTAACAGCAAGGCTCAGAAGTGCCCACACACTCAGCCCTTAACCCCAGTGTGCAGAAAGGGTCAAAATGTGTTTTTCAGCAGAAATAAACATGTTTCTGCAAGTTTGGTCAACCCCATGTAAGTTATGGGGTAGTAACATCACACTTTTCAAAACGTGTTTTTCAGCCCGAAATAAGCGCGTTTTTCAGACAACTGAATCTCCTTGTAACAGCAAGGCTCAGAAGAGCCCACACACTCAGCCCTTAACCCCAGTGTGCAGAAAGTGTCAAAACATGTTTTTCAGCAGAAATAAACATGTTTCTGCAAGTTTGGTCAACCCCATGTAAGTTATGGGGTAGTAACATCACATTTTCAAAACGTGTTTTTCAGCCCGAAATAAACGCGTTTTTTCAGACAACTGAATCTCCTTGTAACAGCAAGGCTCAGAAGTGCCCACACACTCAGCCCTTAACCCCAGTGTGCAGAAAGGGTCAAAATGTGTTTTTCAGCAGAAATAAACATGTTTCTGCAAGTTTGGTCAACCCCATGTAAGTTATGGGGTAGTAACATCACACTTTTCAAAACGTGTTTTTCAGCCCGAAATAAGCGCGTTTTTTCAGACAACTGAATCTCCTTGTAACAGCAAGGCTCAGAAGAGCCCACACACTCAGCCCTTAACCCCAGTGTGCAGAAAGTGTCAAAACATGTTTTTCAGCAGAAATAAACATGTTTCTGCAAGTTTGGTCAACCCCATGTAAGTTATGGGGTAGTAACATCACATTTTCAAAACGTGTTTTTCAGCCCGAAATAAACGCGTTTTTTTCAGACAACTGAATCTCCTTGTAACAGCAAGGCTCAGAAGTGCCCACACACTCAGCCCTTAACCCCAGTGTGCAGAAAGGGTCAAAATGTGTTTTTCAGCAGAAATAAACATGTTTCTGCAAGTTTGGTCAACCCCATGTAAGTTATGGGGCATTAACATCACACTTTTCAAAACGTGTTTTTCAGCCCGAAATAAGCGCGTTTTTTTCAGACAACTGAATCTCCTTGTAACAGCAAGGCTCAGAAGAGCCCACACACTCAGCCCTTAACCCCAGTGTACAGAAGTGCCAAAACGTGTTTTTCAGCAGAAATAAACATGTTTCTGCAAGTTTGGTCAACCCCATGTAAGTTATGGGGCAGTAACATCACATTTTCAAAACGTGTTTTTCAGCCCGAAATAAACGCGTTTTTTTCAGACAACTGAATCTCCTTGTAACAGCAAGGCTCAGAAGTGCCCACACACTCAGCCCTTAACCCAGTGTGCAGAAAGGGTCAAAATGTGTTTTTCAGCAGAAATAAACATGTTTCTGCAAGTTTGGTCAACCCCATGTAAGTTATGGGGCAGTAACATTACACTTTTCAAAACGTGTTTTTCAGCCCGAAATAAACGCGTTTTTTCAGACAACTGAATCTCCTTGTAACAGCAAGGCTCAGAAGAGCCCACACACTCAGCCCTTAACCCCAGTGTACAGAAAGTGTCAAAACGTGTTTTTCAGCAGAAATAAACATGTTTCTGCAAGTTTGGTCAACCCCATGTTAGTTATGGGGCAGTAACATCACTCTTTTCAAAACGTGTTTTTCAGCCCGAAATAAGCGCGTTTTTTCAGACAACTGAATCTCCTTGTAACAGCAAGGCTCAGAAGAGCCCACACACTCAGCCCTTAACCCCAGTGTACAGAAAGTGTCAAAACGTGTTTTTCAGCAGAAATAAACATGTTTCTGCAAGTTTGGTCAACCCCATGTAAGTTATGGGGCAGTAACATTACACTTTTCAAAACGTGTTTTTCAGCCCGAAATAAACGCGTTTTTTCAGACAACTGAATCTCCTTGTAACAGCAAGGCTCAGAAGAGCCCACACACTCAGCCCTTAACCCCAGTGTGCAGAAAGTGTCAAAACGTGTTTTTCAGCAGAAATAAACATGTTTCTGCAAGTTTGGTCAACCCCATGTAAGTTATGGGGTAGTAACATCACACTTTTCAAAAACGTGTTTTTCAGCCCGAAATAAACGCGTTTTTTCAGACAACTGAATCTCCTTGTAACAGCAAGGCTCAGAAGTGCCCACACACTCAGCCCTTAACCCCAGTGTGCAGAAAGGGTCAAAATGTGTTTTTCAGCAGAAATAAACATGTTTCTGCAAGTTTGGTCAACCCCATGTAAGTTATGGGGTAGTAACATCATACTTTTCAAAACGTGTTTTTCAGCCCGAAATAAGCGCGTTTTTTCAGACAACTGAATCTCCTTGTAACAGCAAGGCTCAGAAGAGCCCACACACTCAGCCCTTAACCCCAGTGTGCAGAAAGTGTCAAAACATGTTTTTCAGCAGAAATAAACATGTTTCTGCAAGTTTGGTCAACCCCATGTAAGTTATGGGGTAGTAACATCACATTTTCAAAACGTGTTTTTCAGCCCGAAATAAACGCGTTTTTTCAGACAACTGAATCTCCTTGTAACAGCAAGGCTCAGAAGTGCCCACACACTCAGCCCTTAACCCCAGTGTGCAGAAAGGTCAAAATGTGTTTTTCAGCAGAAATAAACATGTTTCTGCAAGTTTGGTCAACCCCATGTAAGTTATGGGGCATTAACATCACACTTTTCAAAACGTGTTTTTCAGCCCGAAATAAGCGCGTTTTTTCAGACAACTGAATCTCCTTGTAACAGCAAGGCTCAGAAGAGCCCACACACTCAGCCCTTAACCCCAGTGTACAGAAAGTGCCAAAACGTGTTTTTCAGCAGAAATAAACATGTTTCTGCAAGTTTGGTCAACCCCATGTAAGTTATGGGGCAGTAACATCACATTTTCAAAACGTGTTTTTCAGCCCGAAATAAACGCGTTTTTTCAGACAACTGAATCTCCTTGTAACAGCAAGGCTCAGAAGTGCCCACACACTCAGCCCTTAACCCCAGTGTGCAGAAAGGGTCAAAATGTGTTTTTCAGCAGAAATAAACATGTTTCTGCAAGTTTGGTCAACCCCATGTAAGTTATGGGGCAGTAACATTACACTTTTCAAAACGTGTTTTTCAGCCCGAAATAAACGCGTTTTTTTCAGACAACTGAATCTCCTTGTAACAGCAAGCTCAGAAGAGCCCACACACTCAGCCCTTAACCCCAGTGTGCAAAAAATGTCAAAACGTGTTTTTCAGCAGAAATAAACATGTTTCTGCAAGTTTGGTCAACCCCATGTAAGTTATGGGGTAGTAACATCACACTTTTCAAAACGTGTTTTTCAGCCCGAAATAAGCGCGTTTTTTCAGACAACTGAATCTCCTTGTAACAGCAAGGCTCAGAAGTGCCCACACACTCAGCCCTTAACCCCAGTGTGCAGAAAGGGTCAAAATGTGTTTTTCAGCAGAAATAAACATGTTTCTGCAAGTTTGGTCAACCCCATGTAAGTTATGGGGTAGTAACATCACACTTTTCAAAACGTGTTTTTCAGCCCGAAATAAGCGCGTTTTTTCAGACAACTGAATCTCCTTGTAACAGCAAGGCTCAGAAGAGCCCACACACTCAGCCCTTAACCCCAGTGTGCAGAAAGTGTCAAAACATGTTTTTCAGCAGAAATAAACATGTTTCTGCAAGTTTGGTCAACCCCATGTAAGTTATGGGGTAGTAACATCACACTTTTCAAAACGTGTTTTTCAGCCCGAAATAAACGCGTTTTTTCAGACAACTGAATCTCCTTGTAACAGCAAGGCTCAGAAGAGCCCACACACTCAGCCCTTAACCCCAGTGTACAGAAAGTGTCAAAACGTGTTTTTCAGCAGAAATAAACATGTTTCTGCAAGTTTGGTCAACCCCATGTAAGTTATGGGGCAGTAACATTACACTTTTCAAAACGTGTTTTCAGCCCGAAATAAACGCGTTTTTTCAGACAACTGAATCTCCTTGTAACAGCAAGGCTCAGAAGAGCCCACACACTCAGCCCTTAACCCCAGTGTGCAGAAAGTGTCAAAACGTGTTTTTCAGCAGAAATAAACATGTTTCTGCAAGTTTGGTCAACCCATGTAAGTTATGGGGTAGTAACATCACACTTTTCAAAACGTGTTTTTCAGCCCGAAATAAACGCGTTTTTTCAGACAACTGAATCTCCTTGTAACAGCAAGGCTCAGAAGTGCCCACACACTCAGCCCTTAACCCCAGTGTGCAGAAAGTGTCAAAACATGTTTTTCAGCAGAAATAAACATGTTTCTGCAAGTTTGGTCAACCCATGTAAGTTATGGGGTAGTAACATCACACTTTTCAAAACGTGTTTTTCAGCCCGAAATAAACGCGTTTTTTCAGACAACTGAATCTCCTTGTAACAGCAAGGCTCAGAAGAGCCCACACACTCAGCCCTTAACCCCAGTGTACAGAAAGTGTCAAAACGTGTTTTTCAGCAGAAATAAACATGTTTCTGCAAGTTTGGTCAACCCCATGTAAGTTATGGGGCAGTAACATTACACTTTTCAAAACGTGTTTTCAGCCCGAAATAAACGCGTTTTTTCAGACAACTGAATCTCCTTGTAACAGCAAGGCTCAGAAGAGCCCACACACTCAGCCCTTAACCCCAGTGTGCAGAAAGTGTCAAAACGTGTTTTTCAGCAGAAATAAACATGTTTCTGCAAGTTTTGGTCAACCCCATGTAAGTTATGGGGTAGTAACATCACACTTTTCAAAACGTGTTTTTCAGCCCGAAATAAACGCGTTTTTTCAGACAACTGAATCTCCTTGTAACAGCAAGGCTCAGAAGTGCCCACACACTCAGCCCTTAACCCCAGTGTGCAGAAAGTGTCAAAACATGTTTTTCAGCAAATAAACATGTTTCTGCAAGTTTGGTCAACCCCATGTAAGTTATGGGGTAGTAAACATCACACTTTTCAAAACGTGTTTTTCAGCCCGAAATAAACGCGTTTTTTCAGACAACTGAATCTCCTTGTAACAGCAAGGCTCAGAAGAGCCCACACACTCAGCCCTTAACCCCAGTGTACAGAAAGTGTCAAAACGTGTTTTTCAGCAGAAATAAACATGTTTCTGCAAGTTTGGTCAACCCCATGTAAGTTATGGGGCAGTAACATTACACTTTTCAAAACGTGTTTTTCAGCCCGAAATAAACGCGTTTTTTCAGACAACTGAATCTCCTTGTAACAGCAAGGCTCAGAAGAGCCCACACACTCAGCCCTTAACCCCAGTGTACAGAAAGTGCCAAAACGTGTTTTTCAGCAGAAATAAACATGTTTCTGCAAGTTTGGTCAACCCCATGTAAGTTATGGGGCAGTAACATCACATTTTCAAAACGTGTTTTTCAGCCCGAAATAAACGCGTTTTTTCAGACAACTGAATCTCCTTGTAACAGCAAGGCTCAGAAGTGCCCACACACTCAGCCCTTAACCCCAGTGTGCAGAAAGGGTCAAAATGTGTTTTTCAGCAGAAATAAACATGTTTCTGCAAGTTTGGTCAACCCCATGTTAGTTATGGGGCAGTAACATCACTCTTTTCAAAACGTGTTTTTCAGCCCGAAATAAGCGCGTTTTTTCAGACAACTGAATCTCCTTGTAACAGCAAGGCTCAGAAGAGCCCACACACTCAGCCCTTAACCCCAGTGTACAGAAAGTGTCAAAACGTGTTTTTCAGCAGAAATAAACATGTTTCTGCAAGTTTGGTCAACCCCATGTAAGTTATGGGGCAGTAACATTACACTTTTCAAAACGTGTTTTTCAGCCCGAAATAAACGCGTTTTTTCAGACAACTGAATCTCCTTGTAACAGCAAGGCTCAGAAGAGCCCACACACTCAGCCCTTAACCCCAGTGTGCAGAAAGTGTCAAAACGTGTTTTTCAGCAGAAATAAACATGTTTCTGCAAGTTTGGTCAACCCCATGTAAGTTATGGGGTAGTAACATCACACTTTTCAAAACGTGTTTTTCAGCCCGAAATAAACGCGTTTTTTCAGACAACTGAATCTCCTTGTAACAGCAAGGCTCAGAAGTGCCCACACACTCAGCCCTTAACCCCAGTGTGCAGAAAGGGTCAAAATGTGTTTTTCAGCAGAAATAAACATGTTTCTGCAAGTTTGGTCAACCCCATGTAAGTTATGGGGTAGTAACATCATACTTTTCAAAACGTGTTTTTCAGCCCGAAATAAGCGCGTTTTTTCAGACAACTGAATCTCCTTGTAACAGCAAGGCTCAGAAGAGCCCACACACTCAGCCCTTAACCCCAGTGTGCAGAAAGTGTCAAAACATGTTTTTCAGCAGAAATAAACATGTTTCTGCAAGTTTGGTCAACCCCATGTAAGTTATGGGGTAGTAACATCACATTTTCAAAACGTGTTTTTCAGCCCGAAATAAACGCGTTTTTTCAGACAACTGAATCTCCTTGTAACAGCAAGGCTCAGAAGTGCCCACACACTCAGCCCTTAACCCCAGTGTGCAGAAAGGGTCAAAATGTGTTTTTCAGCAGAAATAAACATGTTTCTGCAAGTTTGGTCAACCCCATGTAAGTTATGGGGCATTAACATCACACTTTTCAAAACGTGTTTTTCAGCCCGAAATAAGCACGTTTTTTCAGACAACTGAATCTCCTTGTAACAGCAAGGCTCAGAAGAGCCCACACACTCAGCCCTTAACCCCAGTGTACAGAAAGTGCCAAAACGTGTTTTTCAGCAGAAATAAACATGTTTCTGCAAGTTTGGTCAACCCCATGTAAGTTATGGGGCAGTAACATCACATTTTCAAAACGTGTTTTTCAGCCCGAAATAAACGCGTTTTTTCAGACAACTGAATCTCCTTGTAACAGCAAGGCTCAGAAGTGCCCACACACTCAGCCCTTAACCCCAGTGTGCAGAAAGGGTCAAAATGTGTTTTTCAGCAGAAATAAACATGTTTCTGCAAGTTTGGTCAACCCCATGTAAGTTATGGGGCAGTAACATTACACTTTTCAAAACGTGTTTTTCAGCCCGAAATAAACGCGTTTTTTCAGACAACTGAATCTCCTTGTAACAGCAAGGCTCAGAAGAGCCCACACACTCAGCCCTTAACCCCAGTGTGCAAAAAATGTCAAAACGTGTTTTTCAGCAGAAATAAACATGTTTCTGCAAGTTTGGTCAACCCCATGTAAGTTATGGGGTAGTAACATCACACTTTTCAAAACGTGTTTTTCAGCCCGAAATAAGCGCGTTTTTTCAGACAACTGAATCTCCTTGTAACAGCAAGGCTCAGAAGTGCCCACACACTCAGCCCTTAACCCCAGTGTGCAGAAAGGGTCAAAATGTGTTTTTCAGCAGAAATAAACATGTTTCTGCAAGTTTGGTCAACCCCATGTAAGTTATGGGGTAGTAACATCACACTTTTCAAAACGTGTTTTTCAGCCCGAAATAAGCGCGTTTTTTCAGACAACTGAATCTCCTTGTAACAGCAAGGCTCAGAAGAGCCCACACACTCAGCCCTTAACCCCAGTGTGCAGAAAGTGTCAAAACATGTTTTTCAGCAGAAATAAACATGTTTCTGCAAGTTTGGTCAACCCCATGTAAGTTATGGGGTAGTAACATCACACTTTTCAAAACGTGTTTTTCAGCCCGAAATAAACGCGTTTTTTCAGACAACTGAATCTCCTTGTAACAGCAAGGCTCAGAAGAGCCCACACACTCAGCCCTTAACCCCAGTGTACAGAAAGTGTCAAAACGTGTTTTTCAGCAGAAATAAACATGTTTCTGCAAGTTTGGTCAACCCCATGTAAGTTATGGGGCAGTAACATTACACTTTTCAAAACGTGTTTTTCAGCCCGAAATAAACGCGTTTTTTCAGACAACTGAATCTCCTTGTAACAGCAAGGCTCAGAAGAGCCCACACACTCAGCCCTTAACCCCAGTGTGCAGAAAGTGTCAAAACGTGTTTTTCAGCAGAAATAAACATGTTTCTGCAAGTTTGGTCAACCCCATGTAAGTTATGGGGTAGTAACATCACACTTTTCAAAACGTGTTTTTCAGCCCGAAATAAACGCGTTTTTTCAGACAACTGAATCTCCTTGTAACAGCAAGGCTCAGAAGTGCCCACACACTCAGCCCTTAACCCCAGTGTGCAGAAAGTGTCAAAACATGTTTTTCAGCAGAAATAAACATGTTTCTGCAAGTTTGGTCAACCCCATGTAAGTTATGGGGTAGTAACATCACACTTTTCAAAACGTGTTTTTCAGCCCGAAATAAACGCGTTTTTCCAGACAACTGAATCTCCTTGTAACAGCAAGGCTCAGAAGAGCCCACACACTCAGCCCTTAACCCCAGTGTACAGAAAGTGTCAAAACGTGTTTTTCAGCAGAAATAAACATGTTTCTGCAAGTTTGGTCAACCCCATGTAAGTTATGGGGCAGTAACATTACACTTTTCAAAACGTGTTTTTCAGCCCGAAATAAACGCGTTTTTCAGACAACTGAATCTCCTTGTAACAGCAAGGCTCAGAAGAGCCCACACACTCAGCCCTTAACCCCAGTGTACAGAAAGTGCCAAAACGTGTTTTTCAGCAGAAATAAACATGTTTCTGCAAGTTTGGTCAACCCCATGTAAGTTATGGGGCAGTAACATCACATTTTCAAAACGTGTTTTTCAGCCCGAAATAAACGCGTTTTTTCAGACAACTGAATCTCCTTGTAACAGCAAGGCTCAGAAGTGCCCACACACTCAGCCCTTAACCCCAGTGTGCAGAAAGGGTCAAAATGTGTTTTTCAGCAGAAATAAACATGTTTCTGCAAGTTTGGTCAACCCCATGTAAGTTATGGGGCATTAACATCACACTTTTCAAAACGTGTTTTTCAGCCCGAAATAAGCGCGTTTTTTCAGACAACTGAATCTCCTTGTAACAGCAAGGCTCAGAAGAGCCCACACACTCAGCCCTTAACCCCAGTGTAAAGAAAGTGTCAAAACGTGTTTTTCAGCAGAAATAAACATGTTTCTGCAAGTTTGGTCAACCCCATGTTAGTTATGGGGCAGTAACATCACTCTTTTCAAAACGTGTTTTTCAGCCCGAAATAAGCGCGTTTTTTCAGTCAACTGAATCTCCTTGTAACAGCAAGGCTCAGAAGAGCCCACACACTCAGCCCTTAACCCCAGTGTACAGAAAGTGTCAAAACGTGTTTTTCAGCAGAAATAAACATGTTTCTGCAAGTTTGGTCAACCCCATGTAAGTTATGGGGCAGTAACATTACACTTTTCAAAACGTGTTTTTCAGCCCGAAATAAACGCGTTTTTTCAGACAACTGAATCTCCTTGTAACAGCAAGGCTCAGAAGAGCCCACACACTCAGCCCTTAACCCCAGTGTGCAGAAAGTGTCAAAACGTGTTTTTCAGCAGAAATAAACATGTTTCTGCAAGTTTGGTCAACCCCATGTAAGTTATGGGGTAGTAACATCACACTTTTCAAAACGTGTTTTTCAGCCCGAAATAAACGCGTTTTTTCAGACAACTGAATCTCCTTGTAACAGCAAGGCTCAGAAGTGCCCACACACTCAGCCCTTAACCCCAGTGTGCAGAAAGTGTCAAAACATGTTTTTCAGCAGAAATAAACATGTTTCTGCAAGTTTGGTCAACCCCATGTAAGTTATGGGGTAGTAACATCACACTTTTCAAAACGTGTTTTTCAGCCCGAAATAAACGCGTTTTTTCAGACAACTGAATCTCCTTGTAACAGCAAGGCTCAGAAGAGCCCACACACTCAGCCCTTAACCCCAGTGTACAGAAAGTGTCAAAACGTGTTTTTCAGCAGAAATAAACATGTTTCTGCAAGTTTGGTCAACCCCATGTAAGTTATGGGGCAGTAACATTACACTTTTCAAAACGTGTTTTTCAGCCCGAAATAAACGCGTTTTTTCAGACAACTGAATCTCCTTGTAACAGCAAGGCTCAGAAGAGCCCACACACTCAGCCCTTAACCCCAGTGTACAGAAAGTGCCAAAACGTGTTTTTCAGCAGAAATAAACATGTTTCTGCAAGTTTGGTCAACCCCATGTAAGTTATGGGGCAGTAACATCACATTTTCAAAACGTGTTTTTCAGCCCGAAATAAACGCGTTTTTTCAGACAACTGAATCTCCTTGTAACAGCAAGGCTCAGAAGTGCCCACACACTCAGCCCTTAACCCCAGTGTGCAGAAAGGGTCAAAATGTGTTTTTCAGCAGAAATAAACATGTTTCTGCAAGTTTGGTCAACCCCATGTAAGTTATGGGGCATTAACATCACACTTTTCAAAACGTGTTTTTCAGCCCGAAATAAGCGCGTTTTTTCAGACAACTGAATCTCCTTGTAACAGCAAGGCTCAGAAGAGCCCACACACTCAGCCCTTAACCCCAGTGTAAAGAAAGTGTCAAAACGTGTTTTTCAGCAGAAATAAACATGTTTCTGCAAGTTTGGTCAACCCCATGTTAGTTATGGGGCAGTAACATCACTCTTTTCAAAACGTGTTTTTCAGCCCGAAATAAGCGCGTTTTTTCAGACAACTGAATCTCCTTGTAACAGCAAGGCTCAGAAGAGCCCACACACTCAGCCCTTAACCCCAGTGTACAGAAAGTGTCAAAACGTGTTTTTCAGCAGAAATAAACATGTTTCTGCAAGTTTGGTCAACCCCATGTAAGTTATGGGGCAGTAACATTACACTTTTCAAAACGTGTTTTTCAGCCCGAAATAAACGCGTTTTTTCAGACAACTGAATCTCCTTGTAACAGCAAGGCTCAGAAGAGCCCACACACTCAGCCCTTAACCCCAGTGTGCAGAAAGTGTCAAAACGTGTTTTTCAGCAGAAATAAACATGTTTCTGCAAGTTTGGTCAACCCCATGTAAGTTATGGGGTAGTAACATCACACTTTTCAAAACGTGTTTTTCAGCCCGAAATAAACGCGTTTTTTCAGACAACTGAATCTCCTTGTAACAGCAAGGCTCAGAAGTGCCCACACACTCAGCCCTTAACCCCAGTGTGCAGAAAGGGTCAAAATGTGTTTTTCAGCAGAAATAAACATGTTTCTGCAAGTTTGGTCAACCCCATGTAAGTTATGGGGTAGTAACATCACATTTTCAAAACGTGTTTTTCAGCCCGAAATAAACGCGTTTTTTCAGACAACTGAATCTCCTTGTAACAGCAAGGCTCAGAAGTGCCCACACACTCAGCCCTTAACCCCAGTGTGCAGAAAGGGTCAAAATGTGTTTTTCAGCAGAAATAAACATGTTTCTGCAAGTTTGGTCAACCCCATGTAAGTTATGGGGCAGTAACATTACACTTTTCAAAACGTGTTTTTCAGCCCGAAATAAACGCGTTTTTTCAGACAACTGAATCTCCTTGTAACAGCAAGGCTCAGAAGAGCCCACACACTCAGCCCTTAACCCCAGTGTACAGAAAGTGTCAAAACGTGTTTTTCAGCAGAAATAAACATGTTTCTGCAAGTTTGGTCAACCCCATGTTAGTTATGGGGCAGTAACATCACTCTTTTCAAAACGTGTTTTTCAGCCCGAAATAAGCGCGTTTTTTCAGACAACTGAATCTCCTTGTAACAGCAAGGCTCAGAAGAGCCCACACACTCAGCCCTTAACCCCAGTGTACAGAAAGTGTCAAAACGTGTTTTTCAGCAGAAATAAACATGTTTCTGCAAGTTTGGTCAACCCCATGTAAGTTATGGGGCAGTAACATTACACTTTTCAAAACGTGTTTTTCAGCCCGAAATAAACGCGTTTTTTCAGACAACTGAATCTCCTTGTAACAGCAAGGCTCAGAAGAGCCCACACACTCAGCCCTTAACCCCAGTGTGCAGAAAGTGTCAAAACGTGTTTTTCAGCAGAAATAAACATGTTTCTGCAAGTTTGGTCAACCCCATGTAAGTTATGGGGTAGTAACATCACACTTTTCAAAACGTGTTTTTCAGCCCGAAATAAACGCGTTTTTTCAGACAACTGAATCTCCTTGTAACAGCAAGGCTCAGAAGTGCCCACACACTCAGCCCTTAACCCCAGTGTGCAGAAAGGGTCAAAATGTGTTTTTCAGCAGAAATAAACATGTTTCTGCAAGTTTGGTCAACCCCATGTAAGTTATGGGGTAGTAACATCACACTTTTCAAAACGTGTTTTTCAGCCCGAAATAAGCGCGTTGTTTCAGACAACTGAATCTCCTTGTAACAGCAAGGCTCAGAAGAGCCCACACACTCAGCCCTTAACCCCAGTGTAAAGAAAGTGTCAAAACGTGTTTTTCAGCAGAAATAAACATGTTTCTGCAAGTTTGGTCAACCCCATGTTAGTTATGGGGCAGTAACATCACTCTTTTCAAAACGTGTTTTTCAGCCCGAAATAAGCGCGTTTTTTCAGACAACTGAATCTCCTTGTAACAGCAAGGCTCAGAAGAGCCCACACACTCAGCCCTTAACCCCAGTGTACAGAAAGTGTCAAAACGTGTTTTTCAGCAGAAATAAACATGTTTCTGCAAGTTTGGTCAACCCCATGTAAGTTATGGGGCAGTAACATTACACTTTTCAAAACGTGTTTTTCAGCCCGAAATAAACGCGTTTTTTCAGACAACTGAATCTCCTTGTAACAGCAAGGCTCAGAAGAGCCCACACACTCAGCCCTTAACCCCAGTGTGCAGAAAGTGTCAAAACGTGTTTTTCAGCAGAAATAAACATGTTTCTGCAAGTTTGGTCAACCCCATGTAAGTTATGGGGTAGTAACATCACACTTTTCAAAACGTGTTTTTCAGCCCGAAATAAACGCGTTTTTTCAGACAACTGAATCTCCTTGTAACAGCAAGGCTCAGAAGTGCCCACACACTCAGCCCTTAACCCCAGTGTGCAGAAAGTGTCAAAACATGTTTTTCAGCAGAAATAAACATGTTTCTGCAAGTTTGGTCAACCCCATGTAAGTTATGGGGTAGTAACATCACACTTTTCAAAACGTGTTTTTCAGCCCGAAATAAACGCGTTTTTTCAGACAACTGAATCTCCTTGTAACAGCAAGGCTCAGAAGAGCCCACACACTCAGCCCTTAACCCCAGTGTACAGAAAGTGTCAAAACGTGTTTTTCAGCAGAAATAAACATGTTTCTGCAAGTTTGGTCAACCCCATGTAAGTTATGGGGCAGTAACATTACACTTTTCAAAACGTGTTTTTCAGCCCGAAATAAACGCGTTTTTTCAGACAACTGAATCTCCTTGTAACAGCAAGGCTCAGAAGAGCCCACACACTCAGCCCTTAACCCCAGTGTACAGAAAGTGCCAAAACGTGTTTTTCAGCAGAAATAAACATGTTTCTGCAAGTTTGGTCAACCCCATGTAAGTTATGGGGCAGTAACATCACATTTTCAAAACGTGTTTTTCAGCCCGAAATAAACGCGTTTTTTCAGACAACTGAATCTCCTTGTAACAGCAAGGCTCAGAAGTGCCCACACACTCAGCCCTTAACCCCAGTGTGCAGAAAGGGTCAAAATGTGTTTTTCAGCAGAAATAAACATGTTTCTGCAAGTTTGGTCAACCCCATGTAAGTTATGGGGCATTAACATCACACTTTTCAAAACGTGTTTTTCAGCCCGAAATAAGCGCGTTTTTTCAGACAACTGAATCTCCTTGTAACAGCAAGGCTCAGAAGAGCCCACACACTCAGCCCTTAACCCCAGTGTAAAGAAAGTGTCAAAACGTGTTTTTCAGCAGAAATAAACATGTTTCTGCAAGTTTGGTCAACCCCATGTTAGTTATGGGGCAGTAACATCACTCTTTTCAAAACGTGTTTTTCAGCCCGAAATAAGCGCGTTTTTTCAGACAACTGAATCTCCTTGTAACAGCAAGGCTCAGAAGAGCCCACACACTCAGCCCTTAACCCCAGTGTACAGAAAGTGTCAAAACGTGTTTTTCAGCAGAAATAAACATGTTTCTGCAAGTTTGGTCAACCCCATGTAAGTTATGGGGCAGTAACATTACACTTTTCAAAACGTGTTTTTCAGCCCGAAATAAACGCGTTTTTTCAGACAACTGAATCTCCTTGTAACAGCAAGGCTCAGAAGAGCCCACACACTCAGCCCTTAACCCCAGTGTGCAGAAAGTGTCAAAACGTGTTTTTCAGCAGAAATAAACATGTTTCTGCAAGTTTGGTCAACCCCATGTAAGTTATGGGGTAGTAACATCACACTTTTCAAAACGTGTTTTTCAGCCCGAAATAAACGCGTTTTTTCAGACAACTGAATCTCCTTGTAACAGCAAGGCTCAGAAGTGCCCACACACTCAGCCCTTAACCCCAGTGTGCAGAAAGGGTCAAAATGTGTTTTTCAGCAGAAATAAACATGTTTCTGCAAGTTTGGTCAACCCCATGTAAGTTATGGGGTAGTAACATCACATTTTCAAAACGTGTTTTTCAGCCCGAAATAAACGCGTTTTTTCAGACAACTGAATCTCCTTGTAACAGCAAGGCTCAGAAGTGCCCACACACTCAGCCCTTAACCCCAGTGTGCAGAAAGGGTCAAAATGTGTTTTTCAGCAGAAATAAACATGTTTCTGCAAGTTTGGTCAACCCCATGTAAGTTATGGGGCAGTAACATTACACTTTTCAAAACGTGTTTTTCAGCCCGAAATAAACGCGTTTTTTCAGACAACTGAATCTCCTTGTAACAGCAAGGCTCAGAAGAGCCCACACACTCAGCCCTTAACCCCAGTGTACAGAAAGTGTCAAAACGTGTTTTTCAGCAGAAATAAACATGTTTCTGCAAGTTTGGTCAACCCCATGTTAGTTATGGGGCAGTAACATCACTCTTTTCAAAACGTGTTTTTCAGCCCGAAATAAGCGCGTTTTTTCAGACAACTGAATCTCCTTGTAACAGCAAGGCTCAGAAGAGCCCACACACTCAGCCCTTAACCCCAGTGTACAGAAAGTGTCAAAACGTGTTTTTCAGCAGAAATAAACATGTTTCTGCAAGTTTGGTCAACCCCATGTAAGTTATGGGGCAGTAACATTACACTTTTCAAAACGTGTTTTTCAGCCCGAAATAAACGCGTTTTTTCAGACAACTGAATCTCCTTGTAACAGCAAGGCTCAGAAGAGCCCACACACTCAGCCCTTAACCCCAGTGTGCAGAAAGTGTCAAAACGTGTTTTTCAGCAGAAATAAACATGTTTCTGCAAGTTTGGTCAACCCCATGTAAGTTATGGGGTAGTAACATCACACTTTTCAAAACGTGTTTTTCAGCCCGAAATAAACGCGTTTTTTCAGACAACTGAATCTCCTTGTAACAGCAAGGCTCAGAAGTGCCCACACACTCAGCCCTTAACCCCAGTGTGCAGAAAGGGTCAAAATGTGTTTTTCAGCAGAAATAAACATGTTTCTGCAAGTTTGGTCAACCCCATGTAAGTTATGGGGTAGTAACATCACACTTTTCAAAACGTGTTTTTCAGCCCGAAATAAGCGCGTTGTTTCAGACAACTGAATCTCCTTGTAACAGCAAGGCTCAGAAGAGCCCACACACTCAGCCCTTAACCCCAGTGTGCAGAAAGTGTCAAAACATGTTTTTCAGCAGAAATAAACATGTTTCTGCAAGTTTGGTCAACCCCATGTAAGTTATGGGGTAGTAACATCACATTTTCAAAACGTGTTTTTCAGCCCGAAATAAACGCGTTTTTTTCAGACAACTGAATCTCCTTGTAACAGCAAGGCTCAGAAGTGCCCACACACTCAGCCCTTAACCCCAGTGTGCAGAAAGGGTCAAAA
The DNA here is from genome assembly GCF_040954835.1 of Lepisosteus oculatus. Classification (NCBI taxonomy): domain Eukaryota; kingdom Metazoa; phylum Chordata; class Actinopteri; order Semionotiformes; family Lepisosteidae; genus Lepisosteus; species Lepisosteus oculatus. The sequence goes on from NW_027167821.1 coordinate 73,109, forward strand.
TGTGTTTTTCAGCAGAAATAAACATGTTTCTGCAAGTTTGGTCAACCCCATGTAAGTTATGGGGCATTAACATCACACTTTTCAAAACGTGTTTTTCAGCCCGAAATAAGCGCGTTTTTTCAGACAACTGAATCTCCTTGTAACAGCAAGGCTCAGAAGAGCCCACACACTCAGCCCTTAACCCCAGTGTACAGAAAGTGCCAAAACGTGTTTTTCAGCAGAAATAAACATGTTTCTGCAAGTTTGGTCAACCCCATGTAAGTTATGGGGCAGTAACATCACATTTTCAAAACGTGTTTTTCAGCCCGAAATAAACGCGTTTTTTCAGACAACTGAATCTCCTTGTAACAGCAAGGCTCAGAAGTGCCCACACACTCAGCCCTTAACCCCAGTGTGCAGAAAGGGTCAAAATGTGTTTTTCAGCAGAAATAAACATGTTTCTGCAAGTTTGGTCAACCCCATGTAAGTTATGGGGCAGTAACATTACACTTTTCAAAACGTGTTTTTCAGCCCGAAATAAACGCGTTTTTTCAGACAACTGAATCTCCTTGTAACAGCAAGGCTCAGAAGAGCCCACACACTCAGCCCTTAACCCCAGTGTGCAAAAAATGTCAAAACGTGTTTTTCAGCAGAAATAAACATGTTTCTGCAAGTTTGGTCAACCCCATGTAAGTTATGGGGTAGTAACATCACACTTTTCAAAACGTGTTTTTCAGCCCGAAATAAGCGCGTTTTTTCAGACAACTGAATCTCCTTGTAACAGCAAGGCTCAGAAGTGCCCACACACTCAGCCCTTAACCCCAGTGTGCAGAAAGTGTCAAAACATGTTTTTCAGCAGAAATAAACATGTTTCTGCAAGTTTGGTCAACCCCATGTAAGTTATGGGGTAGTAACATCACACTTTTCAAAACGTGTTTTTCAGCCCGAAATAAACGCGTTTTTTCAGACAACTGAATCTCCTTGTAACAGCAAGGCTCAGAAGAGCCCACACACTCAGCCCTTAACCCCAGTGTACAGAAAGTGTCAAAACGTGTTTTTCAGCAGAAATAAACATGTTTCTGCAAGTTTGGTCAACCCCATGTAAGTTATGGGGCAGTAACATTACACTTTTCAAAACGTGTTTTTCAGCCCGAAATAAACGCGTTTTTTCAGACAACTGAATCTCCTTGTAACAGCAAGGCTCAGAAGAGCCCACACACTCAGCCCTTAACCCCAGTGTACAGAAAGTGCCAAAACGTGTTTTTCAGCAGAAATAAACATGTTTCTGCAAGTTTGGTCAACCCCATGTAAGTTATGGGGCAGTAACATCACATTTTCAAAACGTGTTTTTCAGCCCGAAATAAACGCGTTTTTTCAGACAACTGAATCTCCTTGTAACAGCAAGGCTCAGAAGTGCCCACACACTCAGCCCTTAACCCCAGTGTGCAGAAAGGGTCAAAATGTGTTTTTCAGCAGAAATAAACATGTTTCTGCAAGTTTGGTCAACCCCATGTAAGTTATGGGGCATTAACATCACACTTTTCAAAACGTGTTTTTCAGCCCGAAATAAGCGCGTTTTTTCAGACAACTGAATCTCCTTGTAACAGCAAGGCTCAGAAGAGCCCACACACTCAGCCCTTAACCCCAGTGTACAGAAAGTGTCAAAACGTGTTTTTCAGCAGAAATAAACATGTTTCTGCAAGTTTGGTCAACCCCATGTTAGTTATGGGGCAGTAACATCACTCTTTTCAAAACGTGTTTTTCAGCCCGAAATAAGCGCGTTTTTTCAGACAACTGAATCTCCTTGTAACAGCAAGGCTCAGAAGAGCCCACACACTCAGCCCTTAACCCCAGTGTACAGAAAGTGTCAAAACGTGTTTTTCAGCAGAAATAAACATGTTTCTGCAAGTTTGGTCAACCCCATGTAAGTTATGGGGCAGTAACATTACACTTTTCAAAACGTGTTTTTCAGCCCGAAATAAACGCGTTTTTTCAGACAACTGAATCTCCTTGTAACAGCAAGGCTCAGAAGAGCCCACACACTCAGCCCTTAACCCCAGTGTGCAGAAAGTGTCAAAACGTGTTTTTCAGCAGAAATAAACATGTTTCTGCAAGTTTGGTCAACCCCATGTAAGTTATGGGGTAGTAACATCACACTTTTCAAAACGTGTTTTTCAGCCCGAAATAAACGCGTTTTTTCAGACAACTGAATCTCCTTGTAACAGCAAGGCTCAGAAGTGCCCACACACTCAGCCCTTAACCCCAGTGTGCAGAAAGGGTCAAAATGTGTTTTTCAGCAGAAATAAACATGTTTCTGCAAGTTTGGTCAACCCCATGTAAGTTATGGGGTAGTAACATCACACTTTTCAAAACGTGTTTTTCAGCCCGAAATAAGCGCGTTGTTTCAGACAACTGAATCTCCTTGTAACAGCAAGGCTCAGAAGAGCCCACACACTCAGCCCTTAACCCCAGTGTGCAGAAAGTGTCAAAACATGTTTTTCAGCAGAAATAAACATGTTTCTGCAAGTTTGGTCAACCCCATGTAAGTTATGGGGTAGTAACATCACATTTTCAAAACGTGTTTTTCAGCCCGAAATAAACGCGTTTTTTTCAGACAACTGAATCTCCTTGTAACAGCAAGGCTCAGAAGTGCCCACACACTCAGCCCTTAACCCCAGTGTGCAGAAAGGGTCAAAATGTGTTTTTCAGCAGAAATAAACATGTTTCTGCAAGTTTGGTCAACCCCATGTAAGTTATGGGGCATTAACATCACACTTTTCAAAACGTGTTTTTCAGCCCGAAATAAGCGCGTTTTTTCAGACAACTGAATCTCCTTGTAACAGCAAGGCTCAGAAGAGCCCACACACTCAGCCCTTAACCCCAGTGTACAGAAAGTGCCAAAACGTGTTTTTCAGCAGAAATAAACATGTTTCTGCAAGTTTGGTCAACCCCATGTAAGTTATGGGGCAGTAACATCACATTTTCAAAACGTGTTTTTCAGCCCGAAATAAACGCGTTTTTTCAGACAACTGAATCTCCTTGTAACAGCAAGGCTCAGAAGTGCCCACACACTCAGCCCTTAACCCCAGTGTGCAGAAAGGGTCAAAATGTGTTTTTCAGCAGAAATAAACATGTTTCTGCAAGTTTGGTCAACCCCATGTAAGTTATGGGGTAGTAACATCACACTTTTCAAAACGTGTTTTTCAGCCCGAAATAAGCGCGTTTTTTCAGACAACTGAATCTCCTTGTAACAGCAAGGCTCAGAAGTGCCCACACACTCAGCCCTTAACCCCAGTGTGCAGAAAGTGTCAAAACATGTTTTTCAGCAGAAATAAACATGTTTCTGCAAGTTTGGTCAACCCCATGTAAGTTATGGGGTAGTAACATCACACTTTTCAAAACGTGTTTTTCAGCCCGAAATAAACGCGTTTTTTCAGACAACTGAATCTCCTTGTAACAGCAAGGCTCAGAAGAGCCCACACACTCAGCCCTTAACCCCAGTGTACAGAAAGTGTCAAAACGTGTTTTTCAGCAGAAATAAACATGTTTCTGCAAGTTTGGTCAACCCCATGTAAGTTATGGGGCAGTAACATTACACTTTTCAAAACGTGTTTTTCAGCCCGAAATAAACGCGTTTTTTCAGACAACTGAATCTCCTTGTAACAGCAAGGCTCAGAAGAGCCCACACACTCAGCCCTTAACCCCAGTGTACAGAAAGTGCCAAAACGTGTTTTTCAGCAGAAATAAACATGTTTCTGCAAGTTTGGTCAACCCCATGTAAGTTATGGGGCAGTAACATCACATTTTCAAAACGTGTTTTTCAGCCCGAAATAAACGCGTTTTTTCAGACAACTGAATCTCCTTGTAACAGCAAGGCTCAGAAGTGCCCACACACTCAGCCCTTAACCCCAGTGTGCAGAAAGGGTCAAAATGTGTTTTTCAGCAGAAATAAACATGTTTCTGCAAGTTTGGTCAACCCCATGTAAGTTATGGGGCATTAACATCACACTTTTCAAAACGTGTTTTTCAGCCCGAAATAAGCGCGTTTTTTCAGACAACTGAATCTCCTTGTAACAGCAAGGCTCAGAAGAGCCCACACACTCAGCCCTTAACCCCAGTGTACAGAAAGTGTCAAAACGTGTTTTTCAGCAGAAATAAACATGTTTCTGCAAGTTTGGTCAACCCCATGTTAGTTATGGGGCAGTAACATCACTCTTTTCAAAACGTGTTTTTCAGCCCGAAATAAGCGCGTTTTTTCAGACAACTGAATCTCCTTGTAACAGCAAGGCTCAGAAGAGCCCACACACTCAGCCCTTAACCCCAGTGTACAGAAAGTGTCAAAACGTGTTTTTCAGCAGAAATAAACATGTTTCTGCAAGTTTGGTCAACCCCATGTAAGTTATGGGGCAGTAACATTACACTTTTCAAAACGTGTTTTTCAGCCCGAAATAAACGCGTTTTTTCAGACAACTGAATCTCCTTGTAACAGCAAGGCTCAGAAGAGCCCACACACTCAGCCCTTAACCCCAGTGTGCAGAAAGTGTCAAAACGTGTTTTTCAGTAGAAATAAACATGTTTCTGCAAGTTTGGTCAACCCCATGTAAGTTATGGGGTAGTAACATCACACTTTTCAAAACGTGTTTTTCAGCCCGAAATAAACGCGTTTTTTCAGACAACTGAATCTCCTTGTAACAGCAAGGCTCAGAAGTGCCCACACACTCAGCCCTTAACCCCAGTGTGCAGAAAGGGTCAAAATGTGTTTTTCAGCAGAAATAAACATGTTTCTGCAAGTTTGGTCAACCCCATGTAAGTTATGGGGTAGTAACATCACATTTTCAAAACGTGTTTTTCAGCCCGAAATAAACGCGTTTTTTCAGACAACTGAATCTCCTTGTAACAGCAAGGCTCAGAAGTGCCCACACACTCAGCCCTTAACCCCAGTGTGCAGAAAGGGTCAAAATGTGTTTTTCAGCAGAAATAAACATGTTTCTGCAAGTTTGGTCAACCCCATGTAAGTTATGGGGCAGTAACATTACACTTTTCAAAACGTGTTTTTCAGCCCGAAATAAACGCGTTTTTTCAGACAACTGAATCTCCTTGTAACAGCAAGGCTCAGAAGAGCCCACACACTCAGCCCTTAACCCCAGTGTACAGAAAGTGTCAAAACGTGTTTTTCAGCAGAAATAAACATGTTTCTGCAAGTTTGGTCAACCCCATGTTAGTTATGGGGCAGTAACATCACTCTTTTCAAAACGTGTTTTTCAGCCCGAAATAAGCGCGTTTTTTCAGACAACTGAATCTCCTTGTAACAGCAAGGCTCAGAAGAGCCCACACACTCAGCCCTTAACCCCAGTGTACAGAAAGTGTCAAAACGTGTTTTTCAGCAGAAATAAACATGTTTCTGCAAGTTTGGTCAACCCCATGTAAGTTATGGGGCAGTAACATTACACTTTTCAAAACGTGTTTTTCAGCCCGAAATAAACGCGTTTTTTCAGACAACTGAATCTCCTTGTAACAGCAAGGCTCAGAAGAGCCCACACACTCAGCCCTTAACCCCAGTGTGCAGAAAGTGTCAAAACGTGTTTTTCAGCAGAAATAAACATGTTTCTGCAAGTTTGGTCAACCCCATGTAAGTTATGGGGTAGTAACATCACACTTTTCAAAACGTGTTTTTCAGCCCGAAATAAACGCGTTTTTTCAGACAACTGAATCTCCTTGTAACAGCAAGGCTCAGAAGTGCCCACACACTCAGCCCTTAACCCCAGTGTGCAGAAAGGGTCAAAATGTGTTTTTCAGCAGAAATAAACATGTTTCTGCAAGTTTGGTCAACCCCATGTAAGTTATGGGGTAGTAACATCACACTTTTCAAAACGTGTTTTTCAGCCCGAAATAAGCGCGTTGTTTCAGACAACTGAATCTCCTTGTAACAGCAAGGCTCAGAAGAGCCCACACACTCAGCCCTTAACCCCAGTGTGCAGAAAGTGTCAAAACATGTTTTTCAGCAGAAATAAACATGTTTCTGCAAGTTTGGTCAACCCCATGTAAGTTATGGGGTAGTAACATCACATTTTCAAAACGTGTTTTTCAGCCCGAAATAAACGCGTTTTTTTCAGACAACTGAATCTCCTTGTAACAGCAAGGCTCAGAAGTGCCCACACACTCAGCCCTTAACCCCAGTGTGCAGAAAGGGTCAAAATGTGTTTTTCAGCAGAAATAAACATGTTTCTGCAAGTTTGGTCAACCCCATGTAAGTTATGGGGCATTAACATCACACTTTTCAAAACGTGTTTTTCAGCCCGAAATAAGCGCGTTTTTTCAGACAACTGAATCTCCTTGTAACAGCAAGGCTCAGAAGAGCCCACACACTCAGCCCTTAACCCCAGTGTACAGAAAGTGCCAAAACGTGTTTTTCAGCAGAAATAAACATGTTTCTGCAAGTTTGGTCAACCCCATGTAAGTTATGGGGCAGTAACATCACATTTTCAAAACGTGTTTTTCAGCCCGAAATAAACGCGTTTTTTCAGACAACTGAATCTCCTTGTAACAGCAAGGCTCAGAAGTGCCCACACACTCAGCCCTTAACCCCAGTGTGCAGAAAGGGTCAAAATGTGTTTTTCAGCAGAAATAAACATGTTTCTGCAAGTTTGGTCAACCCCATGTAAGTTATGGGGCAGTAACATTACACTTTTCAAAACGTGTTTTTCAGCCCGAAATAAACGCGTTTTTTCAGACAACTGAATCTCCTTGTAACAGCAAGGCTCAGAAGAGCCCACACACTCAGCCCTTAACCCCAGTGTGCAAAAAATGTCAAAACGTGTTTTTCAGCAGAAATAAACATGTTTCTGCAAGTTTGGTCAACCCCATGTAAGTTATGGGGTAGTAACATCACACTTTTCAAAACGTGTTTTTCAGCCCGAAATAAGCGCGTTTTTTCAGACAACTGAATCTCCTTGTAACAGCAAGGCTCAGAAGTGCCCACACACTCAGCCCTTAACCCCAGTGTGCAGAAAGGGTCAAAATGTGTTTTTCAGCAGAAATAAACATGTTTCTGCAAGTTTGGTCAACCCCATGTAAGTTATGGGGTAGTAACATCACACTTTTCAAAACGTGTTTTTCAGCCCGAAATAAGCGCGTTTTTTCAGACAACTGAATCTCCTTGTAACAGCAAGGCTCAGAAGAGCCCACACACTCAGCCCTTAACCCCAGTGTGCAGAAAGTGTCAAAACATGTTTTTCAGCAGAAATAAACATGTTTCTGCAAGTTTGGTCAACCCCATGTAAGTTATGGGGTAGTAACATCACACTTTTCAAAACGTGTTTTTCAGCCCGAAATAAACGCGTTTTTTCAGACAACTGAATCTCCTTGTAACAGCAAGGCTCAGAAGAGCCCACACACTCAGCCCTTAACCCCAGTGTACAGAAAGTGTCAAAACGTGTTTTTCAGCAGAAATAAACATGTTTCTGCAAGTTTGGTCAACCCCATGTAAGTTATGGGGCAGTAACATTACACTTTTCAAAACGTGTTTTTCAGCCCGAAATAAACGCGTTTTTTCAGACAACTGAATCTCCTTGTAACAGCAAGGCTCAGAAGAGCCCACACACTCAGCCCTTAACCCCAGTGTACAGAAAGTGCCAAAACGTGTTTTTCAGCAGAAATAAACATGTTTCTGCAAGTTTGGTCAACCCCATGTAAGTTATGGGGCAGTAACATCACATTTTCAAAACGTGTTTTTCAGCCCGAAATAAACGCGTTTTTTCAGACAACTGAATCTCCTTGTAACAGCAAGGCTCAGAAGTGCCCACACACTCAGCCCTTAACCCCAGTGTGCAGAAAGGGTCAAAATGTGTTTTTCAGCAGAAATAAACATGTTTCTGCAAGTTTGGTCAACCCCATGTAAGTTATGGGGCATTAACATCACACTTTTCAAAACGTGTTTTTCAGCCCGAAATAAGCGCGTTTTTTCAGACAACTGAATCTCCTTGTAACAGCAAGGCTCAGAAGAGCCCACACACTCAGCCCTTAACCCCAGTGTACAGAAAGTGTCAAAACGTGTTTTTCAGCAGAAATAAACATGTTTCTGCAAGTTTGGTCAACCCCATGTAAGTTATGGGGCAGTAACATTACACTTTTCAAAACGTGTTTTTCAGCCCGAAATAAACGCGTTTTTTCAGACAACTGAATCTCCTTGTAACAGCAAGGCTCAGAAGAGCCCACACACTCAGCCCTTAACCCCAGTGTGCAGAAAGTGTCAAAACGTGTTTTTCAGCAGAAATAAACATGTTTCTGCAAGTTTGGTCAACCCCATGTAAGTTATGGGTTAGTAACATCACACTTTTCAAAACGTGTTTTTCAGCCCGAAATAAACGCGTTTTTTCAGACAACTGAATCTCCTTGTAACAGCAAGGCTCAGAAGTGCCCACACACTCAGCCCTTAACCCCAGTGTGCAGAAAGGGTCAAAATGTGTTTTTCAGCAGAAATAAACATGTTTCTGCAAGTTTGGTCAACCCCATGTAAGTTATGGGGTAGTAACATCACACTTTTCAAAACGTGTTTTTCAGCCCGAAATAAGCGCGTTTTTTCAGACAACTGAATCTCCTTGTAACAGCAAGGCTCAGAAGAGCCCACACACTCAGCCCTTAACCCCAGTGTGCAGAAAGTGTCAAAACATGTTTTTCAGCAGAAATAAACATGTTTCTGCAAGTTTGGTCAACCCCATGTAAGTTATGGGGTAGTAACATCACACTTTTCAAAACGTGTTTTTCAGCCCGAAATAAACGCGTTTTTTCAGACAACTGAATCTCCTTGTAACAGCAAGGCTCAGAAGAGCCCACACACTCAGCCCTTAACCCCAGTGTACAGAAAGTGTCAAAACGTGTTTTTCAGCAGAAATAAACATGTTTCTGCAAGTTTGGTCAACCCCATGTAAGTTATGGGGCAGTAACATTACACTTTTCAAAACGTGTTTTTCAGCCCGAAATAAACGCGTTTTTTCAGACAACTGAATCTCCTTGTAACAGCAAGGCTCAGAAGAGCCCACACACTCAGCCCTTAACCCCAGTGTACAGAAAGTGCCAAAACGTGTTTTTCAGCAGAAATAAACATGTTACTGCAAGTTTGGTCAACCCCATGTAAGTTATGGGGCAGTAACATCACATTTTCAAAACGTGTTTTTCAGCCCGAAATAAACGCGTTTTTTCAGACAACTGAATCTCCTTGTAACAGCAAGGCTCAGAAGTGCCCACACACTCAGCCCTTAACCCCAGTGTGCAGAAAGGGTCAAAATGTGTTTTTCAGCAGAAATAAACATGTTTCTGCAAGTTTGGTCAACCCCATGTAAGTTATGGGGCATTAACATCACACTTTTCAAAACGTGTTTTTCAGCCCGAAATAAGCGCGTTTTTTCAGACAACTGAATCTCCTTGTAACAGCAAGGCTCAGAAGAGCCCACACACTCAGCCCTTAACCCCAGTGTACAGAAAGTGTCAAAACGTGTTTTTCAGCAGAAATAAACATGTTTCTGCAAGTTTGGTCAACCCCATGTAAGTTATGGGGCAGTAACATCACACTTTTCAAAACGTGTTTTTCAGCCCGAAATAAACGCGTTTTTTCAGACAACTGAATCTCCTTGTAACAGCAAGGCTCAGAAGAGCCCACACACTCAGCCCTTAACCCCAGTGTGCAGAAAGTGTCAAAACGTGTTTTTCAGCAGAAATAAACATGTTTCTGCAAGTTTGGTCAACCCCATGTAAGTTATGGGGTAGTAACATCACACTTTTCAAAACGTGTTTTTCAGCCCGAAATAAACGCGTTTTTTCAGACAACTGAATCTCCTTGTAACAGCAAGTCTCAGAAGTGCCCACACACTCAGCCCTTAACCCCAGTGTGCAGAAAGGGTCAAAATGTGTTTTTCAGCAGAAATAAACATGTTTCTGCAAGTTTGGTCAACCCCATGTAAGTTATGGGGTAGTAACATCACACTTTTCAAAACATGTTTTTCAGCCCGAAATAAGCGCGTTTTTTCAGACAACTGAATCTCCTTGTAACAGCAAGGCTCAGAAGAGCCCACACACTCAGCCCTTAACCCCAGTGTACAGAAAGTGTCAAAACGTGTTTTTCAGCAGAAATAAACATGTTTCTGCAAGTTTGGTCAACCCCATGTAAGTTATGGGGCAGTAACATTACACTTTTCAAAACGTGTTTTTCAGCCCGAAATAAACGCGTTTTTTCAGACAACTGAATCTCCTTGTAACAGCAAGGCTCAGAAGAGCCCACACACTCAGCCCTTAACCCCAGTGTGCAGAAAGTGTCAAAACGTGTTTTTCAGCAGAAATAAACATGTTTCTGCAAGTTTGGTCAACCCCATGTAAGTTATGGGGTAGTAACATCACACTTTTCAAAACGTGTTTTTCAGCCCGAAATAAACGCGTTTTTTCAGACAACTGAATCTCCTTGTAACAGCAAGGCTCAGAAGTGCCCACACACTCAGCCCTTAACCCCAGTGTGCAGAAAGGGTCAAAATGTGTTTTTCAGCAGAAATAAACATGTTTCTGCAAGTTTGGTCAACCCCATGTAAGTTATGGGGTAGTAACATCACACTTTTCAAAACGTGTTTTTCAGCCCGAAATAAGCGCGTTTTTTCAGACAACTGAATCTCCTTGTAACAGCAAGGCTCAGAAGAGCCCACACACTCAGCCCTTAACCCCAGTGTACAGAAAGTGCCAAAACGTGTTTTTCAGCAGAAATAAACATGTTTCTGCAAGTTTGGTCAACCCCATGTAAGTTATGGGGCAGTAACATCACATTTTCAAAACGTGTTTTTCAGCCCGAAATAAACGCGTTTTTTCAGACAACTGAATCTCCTTGTAACAGCAAGGCTCAGAAGTGCCCACACACTCAGCCCTTAACCCCAGTGTGCAGAAAGGGTCAAAATGTGTTTTTCAGCAGAAATAAACATGTTTCTGCAAGTTTGGTCAACCCCATGTAAGTTATGGGGCATTAACATCACACTTTTCAAAACGTGTTTTTCAGCCCGAAATAAGCGCGTTTTTTCAGACAACTGAATCTCCTTGTAACAGCAAGGCTCAGAAGAGCCCACACACTCAGCCCTTAACCCCAGTGTACAGAAAGTGTCAAAACGTGTTTTTCAGCAGAAATAAACATGTTTCTGCAAGTTTGGTCAACCCCATGTAAGTTATGGGGCAGTAACATTACACTTTTCAAAACGTGTTTTTCAGCCCGAAATAAACGCGTTTTTTCAGACAACTGAATCTCCTTGTAACAGCAAGGCTCAGAAGAGCCCACACACTCAGCCCTTAACCCCAGTGTGCAGAAAGTGTCAAAACGTGTTTTTCAGCAGAAATAAACATGTTTCTGCAAGTTTGGTCAACCCCATGTAAGTTATGGGGTAGTAACATCACACTTTTCAAAACGTGTTTTTCAGCCCGAAATAAACGCGTTTTTTCAGACAACTGAATCTCCTTGTAACAGCAAGGCTCAGAAGTGCCCACACACTCAGCCCTTAACCCCAGTGTGCAGAAAGGGTCAAAATGTGTTTTTCAGCAGAAATAAACATGTTTCTGCAAGTTTGGTCAACCCCATGTAAGTTATGGGGTAGTAACATCACACTTTTCAAAACATGTTTTTCAGCCCGAAATAAGCGCGTTTTTTCAGACAACTGAATCTCCTTGTAACAGCAAGGCTCAGAAGAGCCCACACACTCAGCCCTTAACCCCAGTGTACAGAAAGTGTCAAAACGTGTTTTTCAGCAGAAATAAACATGTTTCTGCAAGTTTGGTCAACCCCATGTAAGTTATGGGGCAGTAACATTACACTTTTCAAAACGTGTTTTTCAGCCCGAAATAAACGCGTTTTTTCAGACAACTGAATCTCCTTGTAACAGCAAGGCTCAGAAGAGCCCACACACTCAGCCCTTAACCCCAGTGTGCAGAAAGTGTCAAAACGTGTTTTTCAGCAGAAATAAACATGTTTCTGCAAGTTTGGTCAACCCCATGTAAGTTATGGGGTAGTAACATCACACTTTTCAAAACGTGTTTTTCAGCCCGAAATAAACGCGTTTTTTCAGACAACTGAATCTCCTTGTAACAGCAAGGCTCAGAAGTGCCCACACACTCAGCCCTTAACCCCAGTGTGCAGAAAGGGTCAAAATGTGTTTTTCAGCAGAAATAAACATGTTTCTGCAAGTTTGGTCAACCCCATGTAAGTTATGGGGTAGTAACATCACACTTTTCAAAACGTGTTTTTCAGCCCGAAATAAGCGCGTTTTTTCAGACAACTGAATCTCCTTGTAACAGCAAGGCTCAGAAGAGCCCACACACTCAGCCCTTAACCCCAGTGTACAGAAAGTGCCAAAACGTGTTTTTCAGCAGAAATAAACATGTTTCTGCAAGTTTGGTCAACCCCATGTAAGTTATGGGGCAGTAACATCACATTTTCAAAACGTGTTTTTCAGCCCGAAATAAACGCGTTTTTTCAGACAACTGAATCTCCTTGTAACAGCAAGGCTCAGAAGTGCCCACACACTCAGCCCTTAACCCCAGTGTGCAGAAAGGGTCAAAATGTGTTTTTCAGCAGAAATAAACATGTTTCTGCAAGTTTGGTCAACCCCATGTAAGTTATGGGGCATTAACATCACACTTTTCAAAACGTGTTTTTCAGCCCGAAATAAGCGCGTTTTTTCAGACAACTGAATCTCCTTGTAACAGCAAGGCTCAGAAGAGCCCACACACTCAGCCCTTAACCCCAGTGTACAGAAAGTGTCAAAACGTGTTTTTCAGCAGAAATAAACATGTTTCTGCAAGTTTGGTCAACCCCATGTAAGTTATGGGGCAGTAACATTACACTTTTCAAAACGTGTTTTTCAGCCCGAAATAAACGCGTTTTTTCAGACAACTGAATCTCCTTGTAACAGCAAGGCTCAGAAGAGCCCACACACTCAGCCCTTAACCCCAGTGTGCAGAAAGTGTCAAAACGTGTTTTTCAGCAGAAATAAACATGTTTCTGCAAGTTTGGTCAACCCCATGTAAGTTATGGGTTAGTAACATCACACTTTTCAAAACGTGTTTTTCAGCCCGAAATAAACGCGTTTTTTCAGACAACTGAATCTCCTTGTAACAGCAAGGCTCAGAAGTGCCCACACACTCAGCCCTTAACCCCAGTGTGCAGAAAGGGTCAAAATGTGTTTTTCAGCAGAAATAAACATGTTTCTGCAAGTTTGGTCAACCCCATGTAAGTTATGGGGTAGTAACATCACACTTTTCAAAACGTGTTTTTCAGCCCGAAATAAGCGCGTTTTTTCAGACAACTGAATCTCCTTGTAACAGCAAGGCTCAGAAGAGCCCACACACTCAGCCCTTAACCCCAGTGTGCAGAAAGTGTCAAAACATGTTTTTCAGCAGAAATAAACATGTTTCTGCAAGTTTGGTCAACCCCATGTAAGTTATGGGGTAGTAACATCACACTTTTCAAAACGTGTTTTTCAGCCCGAAATAAACGCGTTTTTTCAGACAACTGAATCTCCTTGTAACAGCAAGGCTCAGAAGAGCCCACACACTCAGCCCTTAACCCCAGTGTACAGAAAGTGTCAAAACGTGTTTTTCAGCAGAAATAAACATGTTTCTGCAAGTTTGGTCAACCCCATGTAAGTTATGGGGCAGTAACATTACAATTTTCAAAACGTGTTTTTCAGCCCGAAATAAACGCGTTTTTTCAGACAACTGAATCTCCTTGTAACAGCAAGGCTCAGAAGAGCCCACACACTCAGCCCTTAACCCCAGTGTACAGAAAGTGCCAAAACGTGTTTTTCAGCAGAAATAAACATGTTACTGCAAGTTTGGTCAACCCCATGTAAGTTATGGGGCAGTAACATCACATTTTCAAAACGTGTTTTTCAGCCCGAAATAAACGCGTTTTTTCAGACAACTGAATCTCCTTGTAACAGCAAGGCTCAGAAGTGCCCACACACTCAGCCCTTAACCCCAGTGTGCAGAAAGGGTCAAAATGTGTTTTTCAGCAGAAATAAACATGTTTCTGCAAGTTTGGTCAACCCCATGTAAGTTATGGGGCATTAACATCACACTTTTCAAAACGTGTTTTTCAGCCCGAAATAAGCGCGTTTTTTCAGACAACTGAATCTCCTTGTAACAGCAAGGCTCAGAAGAGCCCACACACTCAGCCCTTAACCCCAGTGTACAGAAAGTGTCAAAACGTGTTTTTCAGCAGAAATAAACATGTTTCTGCAAGTTTGGTCAACCCCATGTAAGTTATGGGGCAGTAACATCACACTTTTCAAAACGTGTTTTTCAGCCCGAAATAAACGCGTTTTTTCAGACAACTGAATCTCCTTGTAACAGCAAGGCTCAGAAGAGCCCACACACTCAGCCCTTAACCCCAGTGTGCAGAAAGTGTCAAAACGTGTTTTTCAGCAGAAATAAACATGTTTCTGCAAGTTTGGTCAACCCCATGTAAGTTATGGGGTAGTAACATCACACTTTTCAAAACGTGTTTTTCAGCCCGAAATAAACGCGTTTTTTCAGACAACTGAATCTCCTTGTAACAGCAAGGCTCAGAAGTGCCCACACACTCAGCCCTTAACCCCAGTGTGCAGAAAGGGTCAAAATGTGTTTTTCAGCAGAAATAAACATGTTTCTGCAAGTTTGGTCAACCCCATGTAAGTTATGGGGTAGTAACATCACACTTTTCAAAACATGTTTTTCAGCCCGAAATAAGCGCGTTTTTTCAGACAACTGAATCTCCTTGTAACAGCAAGGCTCAGAAGAGCCCACACACTCAGCCCTTAACCCCAGTGTACAGAAAGTGTCAAAACGTGTTTTTCAGCAGAAATAAACATGTTTCTGCAAGTTTGGTCAACCCCATGTAAGTTATGGGGCAGTAACATTACACTTTTCAAAACGTGTTTTTCAGCCCGAAATAAACGCGTTTTTTCAGACAACTGAATCTCCTTGTAACAGCAAGGCTCAGAAGAGCCCACACACTCAGCCCTTAACCCCAGTGTGCAGAAAGTGTCAAAACGTGTTTTTCAGCAGAAATAAACATGTTTCTGCAAGTTTGGTCAACCCCATGTAAGTTATGGGGTAGTAACATCACACTTTTCAAAACGTGTTTTTCAGCCCGAAATAAACGCGTTTTTTCAGACAACTGAATCTCCTTGTAACAGCAAGGCTCAGAAGTGCCCACACACTCAGCCCTTAACCCCAGTGTGCAGAAAGGGTCAAAATGTGTTTTTCAGCAGAAATAAACATGTTTCTGCAAGTTTGGTCAACCCCATGTAAGTTATGGGGTAGTAACATCACACTTTTCAAAACGTGTTTTTCAGCCCGAAATAAGCGCGTTTTTTCAGACAACTGAATCTCCTTGTAACAGCAAGGCTCAGAAGAGCCCACACACTCAGCCCTTAACCCCAGTGTACAGAAAGTGTCAAAACGTGTTTTTCAGCAGAAATAAACATGTTTCTGCAAGTTTGGTCAACCCCATGTAAGTTATGGGGCAGTAACATTACACTTTTCAAAACGTGTTTTTCAGCCCGAAATAAACGCGTTTTTTCAGACAACTGAATCTCCTTGTAACAGCAAGGCTCAGAAGAGCCCACACACTCAGCCCTTAACCCCAGTGTACAGAAAGTGCCAAAACGTGTTTTTCAGCAGAAATAAACATGTTTCTGCAAGTTTGGTCAACCCCATGTAAGTTATGGGGCAGTAACATCACATTTTCAAAACGTGTTTTTCAGCCCGAAATAAACGCGTTTTTTCAGACAACTGAATCTCCTTGTAACAGCAAGGCTCAGAAGTGCCCACACACTCAGCCCTTAACCCCAGTGTGCAGAAAGGGTCAAAATGTGTTTTTCAGCAGAAATAAACATGTTTCTGCAAGTTTGGTCAACCCCATGTAAGTTATGGGGCATTAACATCACACTTTTCAAAACGTGTTTTTCAGCCCGAAATAAGCGCGTTTTTTCAGACAACTGAATCTCCTTGTAACAGCAAGGCTCAGAAGAGCCCACACACTCAGCCCTTAACCCCAGTGTACAGAAAGTGTCAAAACGTGTTTTTCAGCAGAAATAAACATGTTTCTGCAAGTTTGGTCAACCCCATGTAAGTTATGGGGCAGTAACATCACACTTTTCAAAACGTGTTTTTCAGCCCGAAATAAGCGCGTTTTTTCAGACAACTGAATCTCCTTGTAACAGCAAGGCTCAGAAGAGCCCACACACTCAGCCCTTAACCCCAGTGTACAGAAAGTGTCAAAACGTGTTTTTCAGCAGAAATAAACATGTTTCTGCAAGTTTGGTCAACCCCATGTAAGTTATGGGGCAGTAACATCACACTTTTCAAAACGTGTTTTTCAGCCCGAAATAAACGCGTTTTTTCAGACAACTGAATCTCCTTGTAACAGCAAGGCTCAGAAGTGCCCACAAACTCAGCCCTTAACCCCAGTGTGCAGAAAGGGTCAAAATGTGTTTTTCAGCAGAAATAAACATGTTTCTGCAAGTTTGGTCAACCCCATGTAAGTTATGGGGCAGTAACATCACACTTTTCAAAACGTGTTTTTCAGCCCGAAATAAACGCGTTTTTTCAGACAACTGAATCTCCTTGTAACAGCAAGGCTCAGAAGTGCCCACACACTCAGCCCTTAACCCCAGTGTGCAGAAAGGGTCAAAATGTGTTTTTCAGCAGAAATAAACATGTTTCTGCAAGTTTGGTCAACCCCATGTAAGTTATGGGGTAGTAACATCACACTTTTCAAAACGTGTTTTTCAGCCCGAAATAAGCGCGTTTTTTCAGACAACTGAATCTCCTTGTAACAGCAAGGCTCAGAAGAGCCCACACACTCAGCCCTTAACCCCAGTGTGCAGAAAGTGTCAAAACGTGTTTTTCAGCAGAAATAAACATGTTTCTGCAAGTTTGGTCAACCCCATGTAAGTTATGGGGTAGTAACATCACACTTTTCAAAACGTGTTTTTCAGCCCGAAATAAACGCGTTTTTTCAGACAACTGAATCTCCTTGTAACAGCAAGGCTCAGAAGAGCCCACACACTCAGCCCTTAACCCCAGTGTACAGAAAGTGTCAAAACGTGTTTTTCAGCAGAAATAAACATGTTTCTGCAAGTTTGGTCAACCCCATGTAAGTTATGGGGCAGTAACATTACAATTTTCAAAACGTGTTTTTCAGCCCGAAATAAACGCGTTTTTTCAGACAACTGAATCTCCTTGTAACAGCAAGGCTCAGAAGAGCCCACACACTCAGCCCTTAACCCCAGTGTACAGAAAGTGCCAAAACGTGTTTTTCAGCAGAAATAAACATGTTTCTGCAAGTTTGGTCAACCCCATGTAAGTTATGGGGCAGTAACATCACATTTTCAAAACGTGTTTTTCAGCCCGAAATAAACGCGTTTTTTCAGACAACTGAATCTCCTTGTAACAGCAAGGCTCAGAAGTGCCCACACACTCAGCCCTTAACCCCAGTGTGCAGAAAGGGTCAAAATGTGTTTTTCAGCAGAAATAAACATGTTTCTGCAAGTTTGGTCAACCCCATGTTAGTTATGGGGCAGTAACATCACTCTTTTCAAAACGTGTTTTTCAGCCCGAAATAAGCGCGTTTTTTCAGACAACTGAATCTCCTTGTAACAGCAAGGCTCAGAAGAGCCCACACACTCAGCCCTTAACCCCAGTGTACAGAAAGTGTCAAAACGTGTTTTTCAGCAGAAATAAACATGTTTCTGCAAGTTTGGTCAACCCCATGTAAGTTATGGGGCAGTAACATTACACTTTTCAAAACGTGTTTTTCAGCCCGAAATAAACGCGTTTTTTCAGACAACTGAATCTCCTTGTAACAGCAAGGCTCAGAAGAGCCCACACACTCAGCCCTTAACCCCAGTGTGCAGAAAGTGTCAAAACGTGTTTTTCAGCAGAAATAAACATGTTTCTGCAAGTTTGGTCAACCCCATGTAAGTTATGGGGTAGTAACATCACACTTTTCAAAACGTGTTTTTCAGCCCGAAATAAGCGCGTTTTTTCAGACAACTGAATCTCCTTGTAACAGCAAGGCTCAGAAGAGCCCACACACTCAGCCCTTAACCCCAGTGTACAGAAAGTGTCAAAACGTGTTTTTCAGCAGAAATAAACATGTTTCTGCAAGTTTGGTCAACCCCATGTAAGTTATGGGGCAGTAACATTACACTTTTCAAAACGTGTTTTTCAGCCCGAAATAAACGCGTTTTTTCAGACAACTGAATCTCCTTGTAACAGCAAGGCTCAGAAGAGCCCACACACTCAGCCCTTAACCCCAGTGTACAGAAAGTGTCAAAACGTGTTTTTCAGCAGAAATAAACATGTTTCTGCAAGTTTGGTCAACCCCATGTAAGTTATGGGGGAGTAACATCACACTTTTCAAAACGTGTTTTTCAGCCCGAAATAAACGCGTTTTTTCAGACAACTGAATCTCCTTGTAACAGCAAGGCTCAGAAGAGCCCACACACTCAGCCCTTAACCCCAGTGTACAGAAAGTGTCAAAACGTGTTTTTCAGCAGAAATAAACATGTTTCTGCAAGTTTGGTCAACCCCATGTAAGTTATGGGGGAGTAACATCACACTTTTCAAAACGTGTTTTTCAGCCCGAAATAAGCGCGTTTTTTCAGACAACTGAATCTCCTTGTAACAGCAAGGCTCAGAAGAGCCCACACACTCAGCCCTTAACCCCAGTGTGCAGAAAGTGTCAAAACGTGTTTTTCAGCAGAAATAAACATGTTTCTGCAAGTTTGGTCAACCCCATGTAAGTTATGGGGTAGTAACATCACACTTTTCAAAACGTGTTTTTCAGCCCGAAATAAACGCGTTTTTTCAGACAACTGAATCTCCTTGTAACAGCAAGGCTCAGAAGTGCCCACACACTCAGCCCTTAACCCCAGTGTGCAGAAAGGGTCAAAATGTGTTTTTCAGCAGAAATAAACATGTTTCTGCAAGTTTGGTCAACCCCATGTAAGTTATGGGGTAGTAACATCACACTTTTCAAAACGTGTTTTTCAGCCCGAAATAAGCGCGTTTTTTCAGACAACTGAATCTCCTTGTAACAGCAAGGCTCAGAAGAGCCCACACACTCAGCCCTTAACCCCAGTGTGCAGAAAGTGTCAAAACGTGTTTTTCAGCAGAAATAAACATGTTTCTGCAAGTTTGGTCAACCCCATGTAAGTTATGGGGTAGTAACATCACACTTTTCAAAACGTGTTTTTCAGCCCGAAATAAACGCGTTTTTTCAGACAACTGAATCTCCTTGTAACAGCAAGGCTCAGAAGAGCCCACACACTCAGCCCTTAACCCCAGTGTACAGAAAGTGTCAAAACGTGTTTTTCAGCAGAAATAAACATGTTTCTGCAAGTTTGGTCAACCCCATGTAAGTTATGGGGCAGTAACATTACAATTTTCAAAACGTGTTTTTCAGCCCGAAATAAACGCGTTTTTTCAGACAACTGAATCTCCTTGTAACAGCAAGGCTCAGAAGAGCCCACACACTCAGCCCTTAACCCCAGTGTACAGAAAGTGCCAAAACGTGTTTTTCAGCAGAAATAAACATGTTTCTGCAAGTTTGGTCAACCCCATGTAAGTTATGGGGCAGTAACATCACATTTTCAAAACGTGTTTTTCAGCCCGAAATAAACGCGTTTTTTCAGACAACTGAATCTCCTTGTAACAGCAAGGCTCAGAAGTGCCCACACACTCAGCCCTTAACCCCAGTGTGCAGAAAGGGTCAAAATGTGTTTTTCAGCAGAAATAAACATGTTTCTGCAAGTTTGGTCAACCCCATGTAAGTTATGGGGTAGTAACATCACACTTTTCAAAACGTGTTTTTCAGCCCGAAATAAGCGCGTTTTTTCAGACAACTGAATCTCCTTGTAACAGCAAGGCTCAGAAGAGCCCACACACTCAGCCCTTAACCCCAGTGTGCAGAAAGTGTCAAAACGTGTTTTTCAGCAGAAATAAACATGTTTCTGCAAGTTTGGTCAACCCCATGTAAGTTATGGGGTAGTAACATCACACTTTTCAAAACGTGTTTTTCAGCCCGAAATAAACGCGTTTTTTCAGACAACTGAATCTCCTTGTAACAGCAAGGCTCAGAAGAGCCCACACACTCAGCCCTTAACCCCAGTGTACAGAAAGTGTCAAAACGTGTTTTTCAGCAGAAATAAACATGTTTCTGCAAGTTTGGTCAACCCCATGTAAGTTATGGGGCAGTAACATTACAATTTTCAAAACGTGTTTTTCAGCCCGAAATAAACGCGTTTTTTCAGACAACTGAATCTCCTTGTAACAGCAAGGCTCAGAAGAGCCCACACACTCAGCCCTTAACCCCAGTGTACAGAAAGTGCCAAAACGTGTTTTTCAGCAGAAATAAACATGTTTCTGCAAGTTTGGTCAACCCCATGTAAGTTATGGGGCAGTAACATCACATTTTCAAAACGTGTTTTTCAGCCCGAAATAAACGCGTTTTTTCAGACAACTGAATCTCCTTGTAACAGCAAGGCTCAGAAGTGCCCACACACTCAGCCCTTAACCCCAGTGTGCAGAAAGGGTCAAACTGTGTTTTTCAGCAGAAATAAACATGTTTCTGCAAGTTTGGTCAACCCCATGTAAGTTATGGGGTAGTAACATCACACTTTTCAAAACGTGTTTTTCAGCCCGAAATAAGCGCGTTTTTTCAGACAACTGAATCTCCTTGTAACAGCAAGGCTCAGAAGAGCCCACACACTCAGCCCTTAACCCCAGTGTGCAGAAAGTGTCAAAACGTGTTTTTCAGCAGAAATAAACATGTTTCTGCAAGTTTGGTCAACCCCATGTAAGTTATGGGGTAGTAACATCACACTTTTCAAAACGTGTTTTTCAGCCCGAAATAAACGCGTTTTTTCAGACAATTGAATCTCCTTGTAACAGCAAGGCTCAGAAGAGCCCACACACTCAGCCCTTAACCCCAGTGTACAGAAAGTGTCAAAACGTGTTTTTCAGCAGAAATAAACATGTTTCTGCAAGTTTGGTCAACCCCATGTAAGTTATGGGGCAGTAACATCACATTTTCAAAACGTGTTTTTCAGCCCGAAATAAACGCGTTTTTTCAGACAACTGAATCTCCTTGTAACAGCAAGGCTCAGAAGTGCCCACACACTCAGCCCTTAACCCCAGTGTGCAGAAAGGGTCAAAATGTGTTTTTCAGCAGAAATAAACATGTTTCTGCAAGTTTGGTCAACCCCATGTAAGTTATGGGGTAGTAACATCACACTTTTCAAAACGTGTTTTTCAGCCCGAAATAAGCGCGTTTTTTCAGACAACTGAATCTCCTTGTAACAGCAAGGCTCAGAAGAGCCCACACACTCAGCCCTTAACCCCAGTGTGCAGAAAGTGTCAAAACGTGTTTTTCAGCAGAAATAAACATGTTTCTGCAAGTTTGGTCAACCCCATGTAAGTTATGGGGTAGTAACATCACACTTTTCAAAACGTGTTTTTCAGCCCGAAATAAACGCGTTTTTTCAGACAACTGAATCTCCTTGTAACAGCAAGGCTCAGAAGAGCCCACACACTCAGCCCTTAACCCCAGTGTACAGAAAGTGTCAAAACGTGTTTTTCAGCAGAAATAAACATGTTTCTGCTAGTTTGGTCAACCCCATGTAAGTTATGGGGCAGTAACATTACAATTTTCAAAACGTGTTTTTCAGCCCGAAATAAACGCGTTTTTTCAGACAACTGAATCTCCTTGTAACAGCAAGGCTCAGAAGAGCCCACACACTCAGCCCTTAACCCCAGTGTACAGAAAGTGCCAAAACGTGTTTTTCAGCAGAAATAAACATGTTTCTGCAAGTTTGGTCAACCCCATGTAGTTATGGGGCAGTAACATCACATTTTCAAAACGTGTTTTTCAGCCCGAAATAAACGCGTTTTTTCAGACAACTGAATCTCCTTGTAACAGCAAGGCTCAGAAGTGCCCACACACTCAGCCCTTAACCCCAGTGTGCAGAAAGGGTCAAAATGTGTTTTTCAGCAGAAATAAACATGTTTCTGCAAGTTTGGTCAACCCCATGTAAGTTATGGGGCATTAACATCACACTTTTCAAAACGTGTTTTTCAGCCCGAAATAAGCGCGTTTTTTCAGACAACTGAATCTCCTTGTAACAGCAAGGCTCAGAAGAGCCCACACACTCAGCCCTTAACCCCAGTGTACAGAAAGTGTCAAAACGTGTTTTTCAGCAGATATAAACATGTTTCTGCAAGTTTGGTCAACCCCATGTAAGTTATGGGGCAGTAACATCACACTTTTCAAAACGTGTTTTTCAGCCCGAAATAAACGCGTTTTTTCAGACAACTGAATCTCCTTGTAACAGCAAGGCTCAGAAGTGCCCACACACTCAGCCCTTAACCCCAGTGTGCAGAAAGTGTCAAAACGTGTTTTTCAGCAGAAATAAACATGTTTCTGCAAGTTTGGTCAACCCCATGTTAGTTATGGGGCAGTAACATCACTCTTTTCAAAACGTGTTTTTCAGCCCGAAATAAGCGCGTTTTTTCAGACAACTGAATCTCCTTGTAACAGCAAGGCTCAGAAGAGCCCACACACTCAGCCCTTAACCCCAGTGTACAGAAAGTGTCAAAACGTGTTTTTCAGCAGAAATAAACATGTTTCTGCAAGTTTGGTCAACCCCATGTAAGTTATGGGGCAGTAACATTACACTTTTCAAAACGTGTTTTTCAGCCCGAAATAAACGCGTTTTTTCAGACAACTGAATCTCCTTGTAACAGCAAGGCTCAGAAGAGCCCACACACTCAGCCCTTAACCCCAGTGTACAGAAAGTGCCAAAACGTGTTTTTCAGCAGAAATAAACATGTTTCTGCAAGTTTGGTCAACCCCATGTAAGTTATGGGGCAGTAACATCACACTTTTCAAAACGTGTTTTTCAGCCCGAAATAAGCGCGTTTTTTCAGACAACTGAATCTCCTTGTAACAGCAAGGCTCAGAAGAGCCCACACACTCAGCCCTTAACCCCAGTGTACAGAAAGTGTCAAAACGTGTTTTTCAGCAGAAATAAACATGTTTCTGCAAGTTTGGTCAACCCCATGTAAGTTATGGGGCAGTAACATCACACTTTTCAAAACGTGTTTTTCAGCCCGAAATAAGCGCGTTTTTTCAGACAACTGAATCTCCTTGTAACAGCAAGGCTCAGAAGAGCCCACACACTCAGCCCTTAACCCCAGTGTACAGAAAGTGTCAAAACGTGTTTTTCAGCAGAAATAAACATGTTTCTGCAAGTTTGGTCAACCCCATGTTAGTTATGGGGCAGTAACATCACTCTTTTCAAAACGTGTTTTTCAGCCCGAAATAAGCGCGTTTTTTCAGACAACTGAATCTCCTTGTAACAGCAAGGCTCAGAAGAGCCCACACACTCAGCCCTTAACCCCAGTGTACAGAAAGTGTCAAAACGTGTTTTTCAGCAGAAATAAACATGTTTCTGCAAGTTTGGTCAACCCCATGTAAGTTATGGGGCAGTAACATTACACTTTTCAAAACGTGTTTTTCAGCCCGAAATAAACGCGTTTTTTCAGACAACTGAATCTCCTTGTAACAGCAAGGCTCAGAAGAGCCCACACACTCAGCCCTTAACCCCAGTGTACAGAAAGTGCCAAAACGTGTTTTTCAGCAGAAATAAACATGTTTCTGCAAGTTTGGTCAACCCCATGTAAGTTATGGGGCAGTAACATCACACTTTTCAAAACGTGTTTTTCAGCCCGAAATAAGCGCGTTTTTTCAGACAACTGAATCTCCTTGTAACAGCAAGGCTCAGAAGAGCCCACACACTCAGCCCTTAACCCCAGTGTACAGAAAGTGTCAAAACGTGTTTTTCAGCAGAAATAAACATGTTTCTGCAAGTTTGGTCAACCCCATGTAAGTTATGGGGCAGTAACATCACACTTTTCAAAACGTGTTTTTCAGCCCGAAATAAGCGCGTTTTTTCAGACAACTGAATCTCCTTGTAACAGCAAGGCTCAGAAGAGCCCACACACTCAGCCCTTAACCCCAGTGTACAGAAAGTGTCAAAACGTGTTTTTCAGCAGAAATAAACATGTTTCTGCAAGTTTGGTCAACCCCATGTAAGTTATGGGGCAGTAACATCACACTTTTCAAAACGTGTTTTTCAGCCCGAAATAAACGCGTTTTTTCAGACAACTGAATCTCCTTGTAACAGCAAGGCTCAGAAGTGCCCACACACTCAGCACTTAACCCCAGTGTGCAGAAAGGGTCAAAATGTGTTTTTCAGCAGAAATAAACATGTTTCTGCAAGTTTGGTCAACCCCATGTAAGTTATGGGGCAGTAACATCACACTTTTCAAAACGTGTTTTTCAGCCCGAAATAAACACGTTTTTTCAGACAACTGAATCTCCTTGTAACAGCAAGGCTCAGAAGAGCCCACACACTCAGCCCTTAACCCCAGTGTACAGAAAGTGTCAAAACGTGTTTTTCAGCAGAAATAAACATGTTTCTGCAAGTTTGGTCAACCCCATGTAAGTTATGGGGCAGTAACATCACACTTTTCAAAACGTGTTTTTCAGCCCGAAATAAACGCGTTTTTTCAGACAACTGAATCTCCTTGTAACAGCAAGGCTCAGAAGAGCCCACACACTCAGCCCTTAACCCCAGTGTACAGAAAGTGTCAAAACGTGTTTTTCAGCAGAAATAAACATGTTTCTGCAAGTTTGGTCAACCCCATGTAAGTTATGGGGCAGTAACATCACACTTTTCAAAACGTGTTTTTCAGCCCGAAATAAACGCGTTTTTTCAGACAACTGAATCTCCTTGTAACAGCAAGGCTCAGAAGTGCCCACACACTCAGCCCTTAACCCCAGTGTGCAGAAAGGGTCAAAATGTGTTTTTCAGCAGAAATAAACATGTTTCTGCAAGTTTGGTCAACCCCATGTAAGTTATGGGGCAGTAACATCACACTTTTCAAAACGTGTTTTTCAGCCCGAAATAAACACGTTTTTTCAGACAACTGAATCTCCTTGTAACAGCAAGGCTCAGAAGAGCCCACACACTCAGCCCTTAACCCCAGTGTACAGAAAGTGTCAAAACGTGTTTTTCAGCAGAAATAAACATGTTTCTGCAAGTTTGGTCAACCCCATGTAAGTTATGGGGTAGTAACATCACACTTTTCAAAACGTGTTTTTCAGCCCGAAATAAACGCGTTTTTTCAGACAACTGAATCTCCTTGTAACAGCAAGGCTCAGAAGTGCCCACACACTCAGCCCTTAACCCCAGTGTACAGAAAGTGTCAAAACGTGTTTTTCAGCAGATATAAACATGTTTCTGCAAGTTTGGTCAACCCCATGTAAGTTATGGGGCAGTAACATCACACTTTTCAAAACGTGTTTTTCAGCCCGAAATAAACGCGTTTTTTCAGACAACTGAATCTCCTTGTAACAGCAAGGCTCAGAAGTGCCCACACACTCAGCCCTTAACCCCAGTGTGCAGAAAGTGTCAAAACGTGTTTTTCAGCAGAAATAAACATGTTTCTGCAAGTTTGGTCAACCCCATGTTAGTTATGGGGCAGTAACATCACTCTTTTCAAAACGTGTTTTTCAGCCCGAAATAAGCGCGTTTTTTCAGACAACTGAATCTCCTTGTAACAGCAAGGCTCAGAAGAGCCCACACACTCAGCCCTTAACCCCAGTGTACAGAAAGTGTCAAAACGTGTTTTTCAGCAGAAATAAACATGTTTCTGCAAGTTTGGTCAACCCCATGTAAGTTATGGGGCAGTAACATTACACTTTTCAAAACGTGTTTTTCAGCCCGAAATAAACGCGTTTTTTCAGACAACTGAATCTCCTTGTAACAGCAAGGCTCAGAAGAGCCCACACACTCAGCCCTTAACCCCAGTGTACAGAAAGTGCCAAAACGTGTTTTTCAGCAGAAATAAACATGTTTCTGCAAGTTTGGTCAACCCCATGTAAGTTATGGGGCAGTAACATCACACTTTTCAAAACGTGTTTTTCAGCCCGAAATAAGCGCGTTTTTTCAGACAACTGAATCTCCTTGTAACAGCAAGGCTCAGAAGAGCCCACACACTCAGCCCTTAACCCCAGTGTACAGAAAGTGTCAAAACGTGTTTTTCAGCAGAAATAAACATGTTTCTGCAAGTTTGGTCAACCCCATGTAAGTTATGGGGCAGTAACATCACACTTTTCAAAACGTGTTTTTCAGCCCGAAATAAGCGCGTTTTTTCAGACAACTGAATCTCCTTGTAACAGCAAGGCTCAGAAGAGCCCACACACTCAGCCCTTAACCCCAGTGTACAGAAAGTGTCAAAACGTGTTTTTCAGCAGAAATAAACATGTTTCTGCAAGTTTGGTCAACCCCATGTAAGTTATGGGGCAGTAACATCACACTTTTCAAAACGTGTTTTTCAGCCCGAAATAAACGCGTTTTTTCAGACAACTGAATCTCCTTGTAACAGCAAGGCTCAGAAGTGCCCACACACTCAGCCCTTAACCCCAGTGTGCAGAAAGGGTCAAAATGTGTTTTTCAGCAGAAATAAACATGTTTCTGCAAGTTTGGTCAACCCCATGTAAGTTATGGGGCAGTAACATCACACTTTTCAAAACGTGTTTTTCAGCCCGAAATAAACACGTTTTTTCAGACAACTGAATCTCCTTGTAACAGCAAGGCTCAGAAGAGCCCACACACTCAGCCCTTAACCCCAGTGTACAGAAAGTGTCAAAACGTGTTTTTCAGCAGAAATAAACATGTTTCTGCAAGTTTGGTCAACCCCATGTTAGTTATGGGGCAGTAACATCACTCTTTTCAAAACGTGTTTTTCAGCCCGAAATAAGCGCGTTTTTTCAGACAACTGAATCTCCTTGTAACAGCAAGGCTCAGAAGAGCCCACACACTCAGCCCTTAACCCCAGTGTACAGAAAGTGTCAAAACGTGTTTTTCAGCAGAAATAAACATGTTTCTGCAAGTTTGGTCAACCCCATGTAAGTTATGGGGCAGTAACATTACACTTTTCAAAACGTGTTTTTCAGCCCGAAATAAACGCGTTTTTTCAGACAACTGAATCTCCTTGTAACAGCAAGGCTCAGAAGAGCCCACACACTCAGCCCTTAACCCCAGTGTACAGAAAGTGCCAAAACGTGTTTTTCAGCAGAAATAAACATGTTTCTGCAAGTTTGGTCAACCCCATGTAAGTTATGGGGCAGTAACATCACACTTTTCAAAACGTGTTTTTCAGCCCGAAATAAGCGCGTTTTTTCAGACAACTGAATCTCCTTGTAACAGCAAGGCTCAGAAGAGCCCACACACTCAGCCCTTAACCCCAGTGTACAGAAAGTGTCAAAACGTGTTTTTCAGCAGAAATAAACATGTTTCTGCAAGTTTGGTCAACCCCATGTAAGTTATGGGGCAGTAACATCACACTTTTCAAAACGTGTTTTTCAGCCCGAAATAAGCGCGTTTTTTCAGACAACTGAATCTCCTTGTAACAGCAAGGCTCAGAAGAGCCCACACACTCAGCCCTTAACCCCAGTGTACAGAAAGTGTCAAAACGTGTTTTTCAGCAGAAATAAACATGTTTCTGCAAGTTTGGTCAACCCCATGTAAGTTATGGGGCAGTAACATCACACTTTTCAAAACGTGTTTTTCAGCCCGAAATAAACGCGTTTTTTCAGACAACTGAATCTCCTTGTAACAGCAAGGCTCAGAAGTGCCCACACACTCAGCCCTTAACCCCAGTGTGCAGAAAGGGTCAAAATGTGTTTTTCAGCAGAAATAAACATGTTTCTGCAAGTTTGGTCAACCCCATGTAAGTTATGGGGCAGTAACATCACACTTTTCAAAACGTGTTTTTCAGCCCGAAATAAACACGTTTTTTCAGACAACTGAATCTCCTTGTAACAGCAAGGCTCAGAAGAGCCCACACACTCAGCCCTTAACCCCAGTGTACAGAAAGTGTCAAAACGTGTTTTTCAGCAGAAATAAACATGTTTCTGCAAGTTTGGTCAACCCCATGTAAGTTATGGGGTAGTAACATCACACTTTTCAAAACGTGTTTTTCAGCCCGAAATAAACGCGTTTTTTCAGACAACTGAATCTCCTTGTAACAGCAAGGCTCAGAAGTGCCCACACACTCAGCCCTTAACCCCAGTGTGCAGAAAGGGTCAAAATGTGTTTTTCAGCAGAAATAAACATGTTTCTGCAAGTTTGGTCAACCCCATGTAAGTTATGGGGCAGTAACATCACATTTTCAAAACGTGTTTTTCAGCCCGAAATAAACGCGTTTTTTCAGACAACTGAATCTCCTTGTAACAGCAAGGCTCAGAAGTGCCCACACACTCAGCCCTTAACCCCAGTGTGCAGAAAGGGTCAAAATGTGTTTTTCAGCAGAAATAAACATGTTTCTGCAAGTTTGGTCAACCCCATGTAAGTTATGGGGTAGTAACATCACACTTTTCAAAACGTGTTTTTCAGCCCGAAATAAGCGCGTTTTTTCAGACAACTGAATCTCCTTGTAACAGCAAGGCTCAGAAGTGCCCACACACTCAGCCCTTAACCCGAGTGTGCAGAAAGGGTCAAAATGTGTTTTTCAGCAGAAATAAACATGTTTCTGCAAGTTTGGTCAACCCCATGTAAGTTATGGGGCAGTAACATCACACTTTTCAAAACGTGTTTTTCAGCCCGAAATAAACACGTTTTTTCAGACAACTGAATCTCCTTGTAACAGCAAGGCTCAGAAGAGCCCACACACTCAGCCCTTAACCCCAGTGTACAGAAAGTGTCAAAACGTGTTTTTCAGCAGAAATAAACATGTTTCTGCAAGTTTGGTCAACCCCATGTAAGTTATGGGGTAGTAACATCACACTTTTCAAAACGTGTTTTTCAGCCCGAAATAAACGCGTTTTTTCAGACAACTGAATCTCCTTGTAACAGCAAGGCTCAGAAGTGCCCACACACTCAGCCCTTAACCCCAGTGTGCAGAAAGGGTCAAAATGTGTTTTTCAGCAGAAATAAACATGTTTCTGCAAGTTTGGTCAACCCCATGTAAGTTATGGGGTAGTAACATCACACTTTTCAAAACGTGTTTTTCAGCCCGAAATAAGCGCGTTTTTTCAGACAACTGAATCTCCTTGTAACAGCAAGGCTCAGAAGAGCCCACACACTCAGCCCTTAACCCCAGTGTACAGAAAGTGCCAAAACGTGTTTTTCAGCAGAAATAAACATGTTTCTGCAAGTTTGGTCAACCCCATGTAAGTTATGGGGCAGTAACATCACACTTTTCAAAACGTGTTTTTCAGCCCGAAATAAGCGCGTTTTTTCAGACAACTGAATCTCCTTGTAACAGCAAGGCTCAGAAGAGCCCACACCCTCAGCCCTTAACCCCAGTGTACAGAAAGTGTCAAAACGTGTTTTTCAGCAGAAATAAACATGTTTCTGCAAGTTTGGTCAACCCCATGTAAGTTATGGGGCAGTAACATTACACTTTTCAAAACGTGTTTTTCAGCCCGAAATAAACGCGTTTTTTCAGACAACTGAATCTCCTTGTAACAGCAAGGCTCAGAAGAGCCCACACACTCAGCCCTTAACCCCAGTGTACAGAAAGTGTCAAAACGTGTTTTTCAGCAGAAATAAACATGTTTCTGCAAGTTTGGTCAACCCCATGTTAGTTATGGGGCAGTAACATCACTCTTTTCAAAACGTGTTTTTCAGCCCGAAATAAGCGCGTTTTTTCAGACAACTGAATCTCCTTGTAACAGCAAGGCTCAGAAGAGCCCACACACTCAGCCCTTAACCCCAGTGTACAGAAAGTGTCAAAACGTGTTTTTCAGCAGAAATAAACATGTTTCTGCAAGTTTGGTCAACCCCATGTAAGTTATGGGGCAGTAACATTACACTTTTCAAAACGTGTTTTTCAGCCCGAAATAAACGCGTTTTTTCAGACAACTGAATCTCCTTGTAACAGCAAGGCTCAGAAGAGCCCACACACTCAGCCCTTAACCCCAGTGTGCAGAAAGTGTCAAAACGTGTTTTTCAGCAGAAATAAACATGTTTCTGCAAGTTTGGTCAACCCCTTGTAAGTTATGGGGCAGTAACATTACAATTTTCAAAACGTGTTTTTCAGCCCGAAATAAACG
Organism: Lepisosteus oculatus; assembly: GCF_040954835.1. Classification (NCBI taxonomy): domain Eukaryota; kingdom Metazoa; phylum Chordata; class Actinopteri; order Semionotiformes; family Lepisosteidae; genus Lepisosteus; species Lepisosteus oculatus. The sequence continues at coordinate 103,278 of NW_027167821.1, forward strand.
CGTTTTTTCAGACAACTGAATCTTCTTGTAACAGCAAGGCTCAGAAGAGCCCACACACTCAGCCCTTAACCCCAGTGTACAGAAAGTGTCAAAACGTGTTTTTCAGCAGAAATAAACATGTTTCTGCAAGTTTGGTCAACCCCATGTAAGTTATGGGGTAGTAACATCACACTTTTCAAAACGTGTTTTTCAGCCCGAAATAAACGCGTTTTTTCAGACAACTGAATCTCCTTGTAACAGCAAGGCTCAGAAGTGCCCACACACTCAGCCCTTAACCCCAGTGTACAGAAAGTGTCAAAACGTGTTTTTCAGCAGAAATAAACATGTTTCTGCAAGTTTGGTCAACCCCATGTAAGTTATGGGGTAGTAACATCACACTTTTCAAAACGTGTTTTTCAGCCCGAAATAAGCGCGTTTTTTCAGACAACTGAATCTCCTTGTAACAGCAAGGCTCAGAAGAGCCCACACACTCAGCCCTTAACCCCAGTGTACAGAAAGTGCCAAAACGTGTTTTTCAGCAGAAATAAACATGTTTCTGCAAGTTTGGTCAACCCCATGTAAGTTATGGGGTAGTAACATCACACTTTTCAAAACGTGTTTTTCAGCCCGAAATAAACGCGTTTTTTCAGACAACTGAATCTCCTTGTAACAGCAAGGCTCAGAAGTGCCCACACACTCAGCCCTTAACCCCAGTGTGCAGAAAGGGTCAAAATGTGTTTTTCAGCAGAAATAAACATGTTTCTGCAAGTTTGGTCAACCCCATGTAAGTTATGGGGTAGTAACATCACACTTTTCAAAACGTGTTTTTCAGCCCGAAATAAGCGCGTTGTTTCAGACAACTGAATCTCCTTGTAACAGCAAGGCTCAGAAGAGCCCACACACTCAGCCCTTAACCCCAGTGTGCAGAAAGTGTCAAAACATGTTTTTCAGCAGAAATAAACATGTTTCTGCAAGTTTGGTCAACCCCATGTAAGTTATGGGGTAGTAACATCACATTTTCAAAACGTGTTTTTCAGCCCGAAATAAACGCGTTTTTTTCAGACAACTGAATCTCCTTGTAACAGCAAGGCTCAGAAGTGCCCACACACTCAGCCCTTAACCCCAGTGTGCAGAAAGGGTCAAAATGTGTTTTTCAGCAGAAATAAACATGTTTCTGCAAGTTTGGTCAACCCCATGTAAGTTATGGGGCATTAACATCACACTTTTCAAAACGTGTTTTTCAGCCCGAAATAAGCGCGTTTTTTCAGACAACTGAATCTCCTTGTAACAGCAAGGCTCAGAAGAGCCCACACACTCAGCCCTTAACCCCAGTGTACAGAAAGTGCCAAAACGTGTTTTTCAGCAGAAATAAACATGTTTCTGCAAGTTTGGTCAACCCCATGTAAGTTATGGGGCAGTAACATCACATTTTCAAAACGTGTTTTTCAGCCCGAAATAAACGCGTTTTTTCAGACAACTGAATCTCCTTGTAACAGCAAGGCTCAGAAGAGCCCACACACTCAGCCCTTAACCCCAGTGTACAGAAAGTGCCAAAACGTGTTTTTCAGCAGAAATAAACATGTTTCTGCAAGTTTGGTCAACCCCATGTAAGTTATGGGGTAGTAACATCACACTTTTCAAAACGTGTTTTTCAGCCCGAAATAAGCGCGTTTTTTCAGACAACTGAATCTCCTTGTAACAGCAAGGCTCAGAAGTGCCCACACACTCAGCCCTTAACCCCAGTGTGCAGAAAGGGTCAAAATGTGTTTTTCAGCAGAAATAAACATGTTTCTGCAAGTTTGGTCAACCCCATGTAAGTTATGGGGTAGTAACATCACACTTTTCAAAACGTGTTTTTCAGCCCGAAATAAGCGCGTTTTTTCAGACAACTGAATCTCCTTGTAACAGCAAGGCTCAGAAGAGCCCACACACTCAGCCCTTAACCCCAGTGTGCAGAAAGTGTCAAAACATGTTTTTCAGCAGAAATAAACATGTTTCTGCAAGTTTGGTCAACCCCATGTAAGTTATGGGGTAGTAACATCACACTTTTCAAAACGTGTTTTTCAGCCCGAAATAAACGCGTTTTTTCAGACAACTGAATCTCCTTGTAACAGCAAGGCTCAGAAGAGCCCACACACTCAGCCCTTAACCCCAGTGTACAGAAAGTGTCAAAACGTGTTTTTCAGCAGAAATAAACATGTTTCTGCAAGTTTGGTCAACCCCATGTAAGTTATGGGGCAGTAACATTACACTTTTCAAAACGTGTTTTTCAGCCCGAAATAAACGCGTTTTTTCAGACAACTGAATCTCCTTGTAACAGCAAGGCTCAGAAGAGCCCACACACTCAGCCCTTAACCCCAGTGTACAGAAAGTGCCAAAACGTGTTTTTCAGCAGAAATAAACATGTTTCTGCAAGTTTGGTCAACCCCATGTAAGTTATGGGGCAGTAACATCACATTTTCAAAACGTGTTTTTCAGCCCGAAATAAACGCGTTTTTTCAGACAACTGAATCTCCTTGTAACAGCAAGGCTCAGAAGTGCCCACACACTCAGCCCTTAACCCCAGTGTGCAGAAAGGGTCAAAATGTGTTTTTCAGCAGAAATAAACATGTTTCTGCAAGTTTGGTCAACCCCATGTAAGTTATGGGGCATTAACATCACACTTTTCAAAACGTGTTTTTCAGCCCGAAATAAGCGCGTTTTTTCAGACAACTGAATCTCCTTGTAACAGCAAGGCTCAGAAGAGCCCACACACTCAGCCCTTAACCCCAGTGTACAGAAAGTGTCAAAACGTGTTTTTCAGCAGAAATAAACATGTTTCTGCAAGTTTGGTCAACCCCATGTAAGTTATGGGGCAGTAACATTACACTTTTCAAAACGTGTTTTTCAGCCCGAAATAAACGCGTTTTTTCAGACAACTGAATCTCCTTGTAACAGCAAGGCTCAGAAGAGCCCACACACTCAGCCCTTAACCCCAGTGTGCAGAAAGTGTCAAAACGTGTTTTTCAGCAGAAATAAACATGTTTCTGCAAGTTTGGTCAACCCCATGTAAGTTATGGGGTAGTAACATCACACTTTTCAAAACGTGTTTTTCAGCCCGAAATAAACGCGTTTTTTCAGACAACTGAATCTCCTTGTAACAGCAAGGCTCAGAAGTGCCCACACACTCAGCCCTTAACCCCAGTGTGCAGAAAGGGTCAAAATGTGTTTTTCAGCAGAAATAAACATGTTTCTGCAAGTTTGGTCAACCCCATGTAAGTTATGGGGTAGTAACATCACACTTTTCAAAACGTGTTTTTCAGCCCGAAATAAGCGCGTTTTTTCAGACAACTGAATCTCCTTGTAACAGCAAGGCTCAGAAGAGCCCACACACTCAGCCCTTAACCCCAGTGTGCAGAAAGTGTCAAAACATGTTTTTCAGCAGAAATAAACATGTTTCTGCAAGTTTGGTCAACCCCATGTAAGTTATGGGGTAGTAACATCACATTTTCAAAACGTGTTTTTCAGCCCGAAATAAACGCGTTTTTTCAGACAACTGAATCTCCTTGTAACAGCAAGGCTCAGAAGAGCCCACACACTCAGCCCTTAACCCCAGTGTACAGAAAGTGTCAAAACGTGTTTTTCAGCAGAAATAAACATGTTTCTGCAAGTTTGGTCAACCCCATGTAAGTTATGGGGCAGTAACATTACACTTTTCAAAACGTGTTTTTCAGCCCGAAATAAACGCGTTTTTTCAGACAACTGAATCTCCTTGTAACAGCAAGGCTCAGAAGAGCCCACACACTCAGCCCTTAACCCCAGTGTACAGAAAGTGTCAAAACGTGTTTTTCAGCAGAAATAAACATGTTTCTGCAAGTTTGGTCAACCCCATGTAAGTTATGGGGTAGTAACATCACACTTTTCAAAACGTGTTTTTCAGCCCGAAATAAACGCGTTTTTTCAGACAACTGAATCTCCTTGTAACAGCAAGGCTCAGAAGTGCCCACACACTCAGCCCTTAACCCCAGTGTGCAGAAAGGGTCAAAATGTGTTTTTCAGCAGAAATAAACATGTTTCTGCAAGTTTGGTCAACCCCATGTAAGTTATGGGGCATTAACATCACACTTTTCAAAACGTGTTTTTCAGCCCGAAATAAGCGCGTTTTTTCAGACAACTGAATCTCCTTGTAACAGCAAGGCTCAGAAGAGCCCACACACTCAGCCCTTAACCCCAGTGTACAGAAAGTGCCAAAACGTGTTTTTCAGCAGAAATAAACATGTTTCTGCAAGTTTGGTCAACCCCATGTAAGTTATGGGGCAGTAACATCACATTTTCAAAACGTGTTTTTCAGCCCGAAATAAACGCGTTTTTTCAGACAACTGAATCTCCTTGTAACAGCAAGGCTCAGAAGTGCCCACACACTCAGCCCTTAACCCCAGTGTGCAGAAAGTGTCAAAACGTGTTTTTCAGCAGAAATAAACATGTTTCTGCAAGTTTGGTCAACCCCATGTAAGTTATGGGGTAGTAACATCACACTTTTCAAAACGTGTTTTTCAGCCCGAAATAAACGCGTTTTTTCAGACAACTGAATCTCCTTGTAACAGCAAGGCTCAGAAGTGCCCACACACTCAGCCCTTAACCCCAGTGTGCAGAAAGGGTCAAAATGTGTTTTTCAGCAGAAATAAACATGTTTCTGCAAGTTTGGTCAACCCCATGTAAGTTATGGGGTAGTAACATCACACTTTTCAAAACGTGTTTTTCAGCCCGAAATAAGCGCGTTTTTTCAGACAACTGAATCTCCTTGTAACAGCAAGGCTCAGAAGAGCCCACACACTCAGCCCTTAACCCCAGTGTGCAGAAAGTGTCAAAACATGTTTTTCAGCAGAAATAAACATGTTTCTGCAAGTTTGGTCAACCCCATGTAAGTTATGGGGTAGTAACATCACATTTTCAAAACGTGTTTTTCAGCCCGAAATAAACGCGTTTTTTCAGACAACTGAATCTCCTTGTAACAGCAAGGCTCAGAAGAGCCCACACACTCAGCCCTTAACCCCAGTGTACAGAAAGTGTCAAAACGTGTTTTTCAGCAGAAATAAACATGTTTCTGCAAGTTTGGTCAACCCCATGTAAGTTATGGGGCAGTAACATTACACTTTTCAAAACGTGTTTTTCAGCCCGAAATAAACGCGTTTTTTCAGACAACTGAATCTCCTTGTAACAGCAAGGCTCAGAAGAGCCCACACACTCAGCCCTTAACCCCAGTGTACAGAAAGTGTCAAAACGTGTTTTTCAGCAGAAATAAACATGTTTCTGCAAGTTTGGTCAACCCCATGTAAGTTATGGGGTAGTAACATCACACTTTTCAAAACGTGTTTTTCAGCCCGAAATAAACGCGTTTTTTCAGACAACTGAATCTCCTTGTAACAGCAAGGCTCAGAAGTGCCCACACACTCAGCCCTTAACCCCAGTGTGCAGAAAGGGTCAAAATGTGTTTTTCAGCAGAAATAAACATGTTTCTGCAAGTTTGGTCAACCCCATGTAAGTTATGGGGCATTAACATCACACTTTTCAAAACGTGTTTTTCAGCCCGAAATAAGCGCGTTTTTTCAGACAACTGAATCTCCTTGTAACAGCAAGGCTCAGAAGAGCCCACACACTCAGCCCTTAACCCCAGTGTACAGAAAGTGCCAAAACGTGTTTTTCAGCAGAAATAAACATGTTTCTGCAAGTTTGGTCAACCCCATGTAAGTTATGGGGCAGTAACATCACATTTTCAAAACGTGTTTTTCAGCCCGAAATAAACGCGTTTTTTCAGACAACTGAATCTCCTTGTAACAGCAAGGCTCAGAAGTGCCCACACACTCAGCCCTTAACCCCAGTGTGCAGAAAGGGTCAAAATGTGTTTTTCAGCAGAAATAAACATGTTTCTGCAAGTTTGGTCAACCCCATGTAAGTTATGGGGCAGTAACATTACACTTTTCAAAACGTGTTTTTCAGCCCGAAATAAACGCGTTTTTTCAGACAACTGAATCTCCTTGTAACAGCAAGGCTCAGAAGAGCCCACACACTCAGCCCTTAACCCCAGTGTACAGAAAGTGTCAAAACGTGTTTTTCAGCAGAAATAAACATGTTTCTGCAAGTTTGGTCAACCCCATGTTAGTTATGGGGCAGTAACATCACTCTTTTCAAAACGTGTTTTTCAGCCCGAAATAAGCGCGTTTTTTCAGACAACTGAATCTCCTTGTAACAGCAAGGCTCAGAAGTGCCCACACACTCAGCCCTTAACCCCAGTGTGCAGAAAGGGTCAAAATGTGTTTTTCAGCAGAAATAAACATGTTTCTGCAAGTTTGGTCAACCCCATGTAAGTTATGGGGTAGTAACATCACACTTTTCAAAACGTGTTTTTCAGCCCGAAATAAGCGCGTTTTTTCAGACAACTGAATCTCCTTGTAACAGCAAGGCTCAGAAGAGCCCACACACTCAGCCCTTAACCCCAGTGTGCAGAAAGTGTCAAAACATGTTTTTCAGCAGAAATAAACATGTTTCTGCAAGTTTGGTCAACCCCATGTAAGTTATGGGGTAGTAACATCACACTTTTCAAAACGTGTTTTTCAGCCCGAAATAAACGCGTTTTTTCAGACAACTGAATCTCCTTGTAACAGCAAGGCTCAGAAGAGCCCACACACTCAGCCCTTAACCCCAGTGTACAGAAAGTGTCAAAACGTGTTTTTCAGCAGAAATAAACATGTTTCTGCAAGTTTGGTCAACCCCATGTAAGTTATGGGGCAGTAACATTACACTTTTCAAAACGTGTTTTTCAGCCCGAAATAAACGCGTTTTTTCAGACAACTGAATCTCCTTGTAACAGCAAGGCTCAGAAGAGCCCACACACTCAGCCCTTAACCCCAGTGTACAGAAAGTGCCAAAACGTGTTTTTCAGCAGAAATAAACATGTTTCTGCAAGTTTGGTCAACCCCATGTAAGTTATGGGGCAGTAACATCACATTTTCAAAACGTGTTTTTCAGCCCGAAATAAACGCGTTTTTTCAGACAACTGAATCTCCTTGTAACAGCAAGGCTCAGAAGTGCCCACACACTCAGCCCTTAACCCCAGTGTGCAGAAAGGGTCAAAATGTGTTTTTCAGCAGAAATAAACATGTTTCTGCAAGTTTGGTCAACCCCATGTAAGTTATGGGGCATTAACATCACACTTTTCAAAACGTGTTTTTCAGCCCGAAATAAGCGCGTTTTTTCAGACAACTGAATCTCCTTGTAACAGCAAGGCTCAGAAGAGCCCACACACTCAGCCCTTAACCCCAGTGTACAGAAAGTGTCAAAACGTGTTTTTCAGCAGAAATAAACATGTTTCTGCAAGTTTGGTCAACCCCATGTAAGTTATGGGGCAGTAACATTACACTTTTCAAAACGTGTTTTTCAGCCCGAAATAAACGCGTTTTTTCAGACAACTGAATCTCCTTGTAACAGCAAGGCTCAGAAGAGCCCACACACTCAGCCCTTAACCCCAGTGTGCAGAAAGTGTCAAAACGTGTTTTTCAGCAGAAATAAACATGTTTCTGCAAGTTTGGTCAACCCCATGTAAGTTATGGGGTAGTAACATCACACTTTTCAAAACGTGTTTTTCAGCCCGAAATAAACGCGTTTTTTCAGACAACTGAATCTCCTTGTAACAGCAAGGCTCAGAAGTGCCCACACACTCAGCCCTTAACCCCAGTGTGCAGAAAGGGTCAAAATGTGTTTTTCAGCAGAAATAAACATGTTTCTGCAAGTTTGGTCAACCCCATGTAAGTTATGGGGTAGTAACATCACACTTTTCAAAACGTGTTTTTCAGCCCGAAATAAGCGCGTTTTTTCAGACAACTGAATCTCCTTGTAACAGCAAGGCTCAGAAGAGCCCACACACTCAGCCCTTAACCCCAGTGTGCAGAAAGTGTCAAAACATGTTTTTCAGCAGAAATAAACATGTTTCTGCAAGTTTGGTCAACCCCATGTAAGTTATGGGGTAGTAACATCACATTTTCAAAACGTGTTTTTCAGCCCGAAATAAACGCGTTTTTTCAGACAACTGAATCTCCTTGTAACAGCAAGGCTCAGAAGAGCCCACACACTCAGCCCTTAACCCCAGTGTACAGAAAGTGTCAAAACGTGTTTTTCAGCAGAAATAAACATGTTTCTGCAAGTTTGGTCAACCCCATGTAAGTTATGGGGCAGTAACATTACACTTTTCAAAACGTGTTTTTCAGCCCGAAATAAACGCGTTTTTTCAGACAACTGAATCTCCTTGTAACAGCAAGGCTCAGAAGAGCCCACACACTCAGCCCTTAACCCCAGTGTACAGAAAGTGTCAAAACGTGTTTTTCAGCAGAAATAAACATGTTTCTGCAAGTTTGGTCAACCCCATGTAAGTTATGGGGTAGTAACATCACACTTTTCAAAACGTGTTTTTCAGCCCGAAATAAACGCGTTTTTTCAGACAACTGAATCTCCTTGTAACAGCAAGGCTCAGAAGTGCCCACACACTCAGCCCTTAACCCCAGTGTGCAGAAAGGGTCAAAATGTGTTTTTCAGCAGAAATAAACATGTTTCTGCAAGTTTGGTCAACCCCATGTAAGTTATGGGGTAGTAACATCACACTTTTCAAAACGTGTTTTTCAGCCCGAAATAAGCGCGTTTTTTCAGACAACTGAATCTCCTTGTAACAGCAAGGCTCAGAAGAGCCCACACACTCAGCCCTTAACCCCAGTGTGCAGAAAGTGTCAAAACATGTTTTTCAGCAGAAATAAACATGTTTCTGCAAGTTTGGTCAACCCCATGTAAGTTATGGGGTAGTAACATCACATTTTCAAAACGTGTTTTTCAGCCCGAAATAAACGCGTTTTTTCAGACAACTGAATCTCCTTGTAACAGCAAGGCTCAGAAGTGCCCACACACTCAGCCCTTAACCCCAGTGTGCAGAAAGGGTCAAAATGTGTTTTTCAGCAGAAATAAACATGTTTCTGCAAGTTTGGTCAACCCCATGTAAGTTATGGGGCATTAACATCACACTTTTCAAAACGTGTTTTTCAGCCCGAAATAAGCGCGTTTTTTCAGACAACTGAATCTCCTTGTAACAGCAAGGCTCAGAAGAGCCCACACACTCAGCCCTTAACCCCAGTGTACAGAAAGTGCCAAAACGTGTTTTTCAGCAGAAATAAACATGTTTCTGCAAGTTTGGTCAACCCCATGTAAGTTATGGGGCAGTAACATCACATTTTCAAAACGTGTTTTTCAGCCCGAAATAAACGCGTTTTTTCAGACAACTGAATCTCCTTGTAACAGCAAGGCTCAGAAGTGCCCACACACTCAGCCCTTAACCCCAGTGTGCAGAAAGGGTCAAAATGTGTTTTTCAGCAGAAATAAACATGTTTCTGCAAGTTTGGTCAACCCCATGTAAGTTATGGGGCAGTAACATTACACTTTTCAAAACGTGTTTTTCAGCCCGAAATAAACGCGTTTTTTCAGACAACTGAATCTCCTTGTAACAGCAAGGCTCAGAAGAGCCCACACACTCAGCCCTTAACCCCAGTGTACAGAAAGTGTCAAAACGTGTTTTTCAGCAGAAATAAACATGTTTCTGCAAGTTTGGTCAACCCCATGTTAGTTATGGGGCAGTAACATCACTCTTTTCAAAACGTGTTTTTCAGCCCGAAATAAGCGCGTTTTTTCAGACAACTGAATCTCCTTGTAACAGCAAGGCTCAGAAGAGCCCACACACTCAGCCCTTAACCCCAGTGTACAGAAAGTGTCAAAACGTGTTTTTCAGCAGAAATAAACATGTTTCTGCAAGTTTGGTCAACCCCATGTAAGTTATGGGGCAGTAACATTACACTTTTCAAAACGTGTTTTTCAGCCCGAAATAAACGCGTTTTTTCAGACAACTGAATCTCCTTGTAACAGCAAGGCTCAGAAGAGCCCACACACTCAGCCCTTAACCCCAGTGTGCAGAAAGTGTCAAAACGTGTTTTTCAGCAGAAATAAACATGTTTCTGCAAGTTTGGTCAACCCCATGTAAGTTATGGGGTAGTAACATCACACTTTTCAAAACGTGTTTTTCAGCCCGAAATAAACGCGTTTTTTCAGACAACTGAATCTCCTTGTAACAGCAAGGCTCAGAAGTGCCCACACACTCAGCCCTTAACCCCAGTGTGCAGAAAGGGTCAAAATGTGTTTTTCAGCAGAAATAAACATGTTTCTGCAAGTTTGGTCAACCCCATGTAAGTTATGGGGTAGTAACATCACATTTTCAAAACGTGTTTTTCAGCCCGAAATAAACGCGTTTTTTCAGACAACTGAATCTCCTTGTAACAGCAAGGCTCAGAAGTGCCCACACACTCAGCCCTTAACCCCAGTGTGCAGAAAGGGTCAAAATGTGTTTTTCAGCAGAAATAAACATGTTTCTGCAAGTTTGGTCAACCCCATGTAAGTTATGGGGCATTAACATCACACTTTTCAAAACGTGTTTTTCAGCCCGAAATAAGCGCGTTTTTTCAGACAACTGAATCTCCTTGTAACAGCAAGGCTCAGAAGAGCCCACACACTCAGCCCTTAACCCCAGTGTACAGAAAGTGCCAAAACGTGTTTTTCAGCAGAAATAAACATGTTTCTGCAAGTTTGGTCAACCCCATGTAAGTTATGGGGCAGTAACATCACATTTTCAAAACGTGTTTTTCAGCCCGAAATAAACGCGTTTTTTCAGACAACTGAATCTCCTTGTAACAGCAAGGCTCAGAAGTGCCCACACACTCAGCCCTTAACCCCAGTGTGCAGAAAGGGTCAAAATGTGTTTTTCAGCAGAAATAAACATGTTTCTGCAAGTTTGGTCAACCCCATGTAAGTTATGGGGCAGTAACATTACACTTTTCAAAACGTGTTTTTCAGCCCGAAATAAACGCGTTTTTTCAGACAACTGAATCTCCTTGTAACAGCAAGGCTCAGAAGAGCCCACACACTCAGCCCTTAACCCCAGTGTACAGAAAGTGTCAAAACGTGTTTTTCAGCAGAAATAAACATGTTTCTGCAAGTTTGGTCAACCCCATGTTAGTTATGGGGCAGTAACATCACTCTTTTCAAAACGTGTTTTTCAGCCCGAAATAAGCGCGTTTTTTCAGACAACTGAATCTCCTTGTAACAGCAAGGCTCAGAAGAGCCCACACACTCAGCCCTTAACCCCAGTGTACAGAAAGTGTCAAAACGTGTTTTTCAGCAGAAATAAACATGTTTCTGCAAGTTTGGTCAACCCCATGTAAGTTATGGGGCAGTAACATTACACTTTTCAAAACGTGTTTTTCAGCCCGAAATAAACGCGTTTTTTCAGACAACTGAATCTCCTTGTAACAGCAAGGCTCAGAAGAGCCCACACACTCAGCCCTTAACCCCAGTGTGCAGAAAGTGTCAAAACGTGTTTTTCAGCAGAAATAAACATGTTTCTGCAAGTTTGGTCAACCCCATGTAAGTTATGGGGTAGTAACATCACACTTTTCAAAACGTGTTTTTCAGCCCGAAATAAACGCGTTTTTTCAGACAACTGAATCTCCTTGTAACAGCAAGGCTCAGAAGTGCCCACACACTCAGCCCTTAACCCCAGTGTGCAGAAAGGGTCAAAATGTGTTTTTCAGCAGAAATAAACATGTTTCTGCAAGTTTGGTCAACCCCATGTAAGTTATGGGGTAGTAACATCACACTTTTCAAAACGTGTTTTTCAGCCCGAAATAAGCGCGTTGTTTCAGACAACTGAATCTCCTTGTAACAGCAAGGCTCAGAAGAGCCCACACACTCAGCCCTTAACCCCAGTGTGCAGAAAGTGTCAAAACATGTTTTTCAGCAGAAATAAACATGTTTCTGCAAGTTTGGTCAACCCCATGTAAGTTATGGGGTAGTAACATCACATTTTCAAAACGTGTTTTTCAGCCCGAAATAAACGCGTTTTTTTCAGACAACTGAATCTCCTTGTAACAGCAAGGCTCAGAAGTGCCCACACACTCAGCCCTTAACCCCAGTGTGCAGAAAGGGTCAAAATGTGTTTTTCAGCAGAAATAAACATGTTTCTGCAAGTTTGGTCAACCCCATGTAAGTTATGGGGCATTAACATCACACTTTTCAAAACGTGTTTTTCAGCCCGAAATAAGCGCGTTTTTTCAGACAACTGAATCTCCTTGTAACAGCAAGGCTCAGAAGAGCCCACACACTCAGCCCTTAACCCCAGTGTACAGAAAGTGCCAAAACGTGTTTTTCAGCAGAAATAAACATGTTTCTGCAAGTTTGGTCAACCCCATGTAAGTTATGGGGCAGTAACATCACATTTTCAAAACGTGTTTTTCAGCCCGAAATAAACGCGTTTTTTCAGACAACTGAATCTCCTTGTAACAGCAAGGCTCAGAAGTGCCCACACACTCAGCCCTTAACCCCAGTGTGCAGAAAGGGTCAAAATGTGTTTTTCAGCAGAAATAAACATGTTTCTGCAAGTTTGGTCAACCCCATGTAAGTTATGGGGCAGTAACATTACACTTTTCAAAACGTGTTTTTCAGCCCGAAATAAACGCGTTTTTTCAGACAACTGAATCTCCTTGTAACAGCAAGGCTCAGAAGAGCCCACACACTCAGCCCTTAACCCCAGTGTGCAAAAAATGTCAAAACGTGTTTTTCAGCAGAAATAAACATGTTTCTGCAAGTTTGGTCAACCCCATGTAAGTTATGGGGTAGTAACATCACACTTTTCAAAACGTGTTTTTCAGCCCGAAATAAGCGCGTTTTTTCAGACAACTGAATCTCCTTGTAACAGCAAGGCTCAGAAGTGCCCACACACTCAGCCCTTAACCCCAGTGTGCAGAAAGGGTCAAAATGTGTTTTTCAGCAGAAATAAACATGTTTCTGCAAGTTTGGTCAACCCCATGTAAGTTATGGGGTAGTAACATCACACTTTTCAAAACGTGTTTTTCAGCCCGAAATAAGCGCGTTTTTTCAGACAACTGAATCTCCTTGTAACAGCAAGGCTCAGAAGAGCCCACACACTCAGCCCTTAACCCCAGTGTGCAGAAAGTGTCAAAACATGTTTTTCAGCAGAAATAAACATGTTTCTGCAAGTTTGGTCAACCCCATGTAAGTTATGGGGCAGTAACATCACATTTTCAAAACGTGTTTTTCAGCCCGAAATAAACGCGTTTTTTCAGACAACTGAATCTCCTTGTAACAGCAAGGCTCAGAAGTGCCCACACACTCAGCCCTTAACCCCAGTGTGCAGAAAGGGTCAAAATGTGTTTTTCAGCAGAAATAAACATGTTTCTGCAAGTTTGGTCAACCCCATGTAAGTTATGGGGCATTAACATCACACTTTTCAAAACGTGTTTTTCAGCCCGAAATAAGCGCGTTTTTTCAGACAACTGAATCTCCTTGTAACAGCAAGGCTCAGAAGAGCCCACACACTCAGCCCTTAACCCCAGTGTACAGAAAGTGTCAAAACGTGTTTTTCAGCAGAAATAAACATGTTTCTGCAAGTTTGGTCAACCCCATGTTAGTTATGGGGCAGTAACATCACTCTTTTCAAAACGTGTTTTTCAGCCCGAAATAAGCGCGTTTTTTCAGACAACTGAATCTCCTTGTAACAGCAAGGCTCAGAAGAGCCCACACACTCAGCCCTTAACCCCAGTGTACAGAAAGTGTCAAAACGTGTTTTTCAGCAGAAATAAACATGTTTCTGCAAGTTTGGTCAACCCCATGTAAGTTATGGGGCAGTAACATTACACTTTTCAAAACGTGTTTTTCAGCCCGAAATAAACGCGTTTTTTCAGACAACTGAATCTCCTTGTAACAGCAAGGCTCAGAAGTGCCCACACACTCAGCCCTTAACCCCAGTGTGCAGAAAGGGTCAAAATGTGTTTTTCAGCAGAAATAAACATGTTTCTGCAAGTTTGGTCAACCCCATGTAAGTTATGGGGTAGTAACATCACACTTTTCAAAACGTGTTTTTCAGCCCGAAATAAGCGCGTTTTTTCAGACAACTGAATCTCCTTGTAACAGCAAGGCTCAGAAGAGCCCACACACTCAGCCCTTAACCCCAGTGTGCAGAAAGTGTCAAAACATGTTTTTCAGCAGAAATAAACATGTTTCTGCAAGTTTGGTCAACCCCATGTAAGTTATGGGTAGTAACATCACATTTCAAAACGTGTTTTTCAGCCCGAAATAAACGCGTTTTTTCAGACAACTGAATCTCCTTGTAACAGCAAGGCTCAGAAGTGCCCACACACTCAGCCCTTAACCCCAGTGTGCAGAAAGGGTCAAAAATGTGTTTTTCAGCAGAAATAAACATGTTTCTGCAAGTTTGGTCAACCCCATGTAAGTTATGGGGCATTAACATCACACTTTTCAAAACGTGTTTTTCAGCCCGAAATAAGCGCGTTTTTTCAGACAACTGAATCTCCTTGTAACAGCAAGGCTCAGAAGAGCCCACACACTCAGCCCTTAACCCCAGTGTACAGAAAGTGCAAAACGTGTTTTTCAGCAGAAATAAACATGTTTCTGCAAGTTTGGTCAACCCCATGTAAGTTATGGGGCAGTAACATCACATTTTCAAAACGTGTTTTTCAGCCCGAAATAAACGCGTTTTTTCAGACAACTGAATCTCCTTGTAACAGCAAGGCTCAGAAGTGCCCACACACTCAGCCCTTAACCCCAGTGTGCAGAAAGGGTCAAAATGTGTTTTTCAGCAGAAATAAACATGTTTCTGCAAGTTTGGTCAACCCCATGTAAGTTATGGGGCAGTAACATTACACTTTTCAAAACGTGTTTTTCAGCCCGAAATAAACGCGTTTTTTCAGACAACTGAATCTCCTTGTAACAGCAAGGCTCAGAAGAGCCCACACACTCAGCCCTTAACCCCAGTGTACAGAAAGTGTCAAACGTGTTTTTCAGCAGAAATAAACATGTTTCTGCAAGTTTGGTCAACCCCATGTTAGTTATGGGCAGTAACATCACTCTTTTCAAAACGTGTTTTTCAGCCCGAAATAAGCGCGTTTTTCAGACAACTGAATCTCCTTGTAACAGCAAGGCTCAGAAGAGCCCACACACTCAGCCCTTAACCCCAGTGTACAGAAAGTGTCAAAACGTGTTTTTCAGCAGAAATAAACATGTTTCTGCAAGTTTGGTCAACCCCATGTAAGTTATGGGGCAGTAACATTACACTTTTCAAAACGTGTTTTTCAGCCCGAAATAAACGCGTTTTTCAGACAACTGAATCTCCTTGTAACAGCAAGGCTCAGAAGAGCCCACACACTCAGCCCTTAACCCCAGTGTGCAGAAAGTGTCAAAACGTGTTTTTCAGCAGAAATAAACATGTTTCTGCAAGTTTGGTCAACCCATGTAAGTTATGGGGTAGTAACATCACACTTTTCAAAACGTGTTTTTCAGCCCGAAATAAACGCGTTTTTTCAGACAACTGAATCTCCTTGTAACAGCAAGGCTCAGAAGTGCCCACACACTCAGCCCTTAACCCCAGTGTGCAGAAAGGGTCAAAATGTGTTTTTCAGCAGAAATAAACATGTTTCTGCAAGTTTGGTCAACCCCATGTAAGTTATGGGGTAGTAACATCACACTTTTCAAAACGTGTTTTTCAGCCCGAAATAAGCGCGTTGTTTCAGACAACTGAATCTCCTTGTAACAGCAAGGCTCAGAAGAGCCCACACACTCAGCCCTTAACCCCAGTGTGCAGAAAGTGTCAAAACATGTTTTTCAGCAGAAATAAACATGTTTCTGCAAGTTTGGTCAACCCCATGTAAGTTATGGGGTAGTAACATCACATTTTCAAAACGTGTTTTCAGCCCGAAATAAACGCGTTTTTTTCAGACAACTGAATCTCCTTGTAACAGCAAGGCTCAGAAGTGCCCACACACTCAGCCCTTAACCCCAGTGTGCAGAAAGGGTCAAAATGTGTTTTTCAGCAGAAATAAACATGTTTCTGCAAGTTTGGTCAACCCCATGTAAGTTATGGGGCATTAACATCACACTTTTCAAAACGTGTTTTTCAGCCCGAAATAAGCGCGTTTTTTCAGACAACTGAATCTCCTTGTAACAGCAAGGCTCAGAAGAGCCCACACACTCAGCCCTTAACCCCAGTGTACAGAAAGTGCCAAAACGTGTTTTTCAGCAGAAATAAACATGTTTCTGCAAGTTTGGTCAACCCCATGTAAGTTATGGGGCAGTAACATCACATTTTCAAAACGTGTTTTTCAGCCCGAAATAAACGCGTTTTTTCAGACAACTGAATCTCCTTGTAACAGCAAGGCTCAGAAGTGCCCACACACTCAGCCCTTAACCCCAGTGTGCAGAAAGGGTCAAAATGTGTTTTTCAGCAGAAATAAACATGTTTCTGCAAGTTTGGTCAACCCCATGTAAGTTATGGGGCAGTAACATTACACTTTTCAAAACGTGTTTTTCAGCCCGAAATAAACGCGTTTTTTCAGACAACTGAATCTCCTTGTAACAGCAAGGCTCAGAAGAGCCCACACACTCAGCCCTTAACCCCAGTGTGCAAAAAATGTCAAAACGTGTTTTTCAGCAGAAATAAACATGTTTCTGCAAGTTTGGTCAACCCCATGTAAGTTATGGGGTAGTAACATCACACTTTTCAAAACGTGTTTTTCAGCCCGAAATAAGCGCGTTTTTTCAGACAACTGAATCTCCTTGTAACAGCAAGGCTCAGAAGTGCCCACACACTCAGCCCTTAACCCCAGTGTGCAGAAAGGGTCAAAATGTGTTTTTCAGCAGAAATAAACATGTTTCTGCAAGTTTGGTCAACCCCATGTAAGTTATGGGGTAGTAACATCACACTTTTCAAAACGTGTTTTTCAGCCCGAAATAAGCGCGTTTTTTCAGACAACTGAATCTCCTTGTAACAGCAAGGCTCAGAAGAGCCCACACACTCAGCCCTTAACCCCAGTGTGCAGAAAGTGTCAAAACATGTTTTTCAGCAGAAATAAACATGTTTCTGCAAGTTTGGTCAACCCCATGTAAGTTATGGGGTAGTAACATCACACTTTTCAAAACGTGTTTTTCAGCCCGAAATAAACGCGTTTTTTCAGACAACTGAATCTCCTTGTAACAGCAAGGCTCAG